>NW_026878676.1:0-248740 GCF_032173495.1 Musca vetustissima | reverse complement strand
AGACAAAAAAGTCATAAAACAATATTCATACATATCAATAAATGTTATTAATTAAAAAATAAAAAAAAAACAAAAACACAAAATAACGTAACGTAAACACACTAACAAAATGTTAATCCGGTTGTAATTTCCCGTCATTTACTGGCATTTTTTGAATTTAGTTTCCGTTTTTTTGCTAAAGCAAATTTTTATAAAAACAAATAAACAAAACCACTACAAATCTAATTTGCATATTTATTTAGTTTCTCATCGAAACATCAGAAGTCCGCTGAACTAACGTTATTTGATAACTTAAGTTCCTTAATTTAGAAACCTGGCCTGGGGCTAATATTCTTCATAGTGCCGGTGTAATCAAAATATTCTTAATGTCATAAATTCATCTGATACGTCTGCTTTTTAGTTTTTTGGAAATTTCTGTGATAAATCTTTATTTGACATCATGTACCGGTATTTGTTTATACACATATGTGTGAATTTGTTGTGTGTATGTGTGACTGCGCATGAGTTGTTGGCGGATATTTATAGTTGTATTTAAATATCAATTAATTATATTTTTTCTATATATTCATATTTTTTAATTTTCTCAGTTTGTTTTTAATCTTGATTTGCTGATTTTTTATCTCATCATTGATTGTGTCTGGAGATTTTTTGTTTTTTTGGGATGCTGTTTATTGCAAAAAGAATAATAAATTATTATTTGACATTTGGTTAACAAAGTTATCAGCTGTCATCTCAATTGACTACTGATGTCAATACACTGAGATTTATATGGATATTACCTCACAATGAATCTCTGCTTTAACTTCTGAAGTTAGAGTGTAATAAAAAATAATTGCAAAAATTTAATTTATTACACTGTTCGACAAAATATTAGTGAACACCTAATTTTGGGCATTTTTACTTATAAAACACATTAATTCTTTCTGTGCTATTTAAAAAATCTATATAAGGCATCTACTTTGTAAGAAAGTTTACGTGTATGTGAAAGACCCTTTTAAATAATCGATACAAAAACATTTGGTCTTAAAAAAAATTATTGGAAACTACAACTTTCAAAAAAATGTCTCTCAAAGTTTTCCAGTGAATATTTTAAAACCCTTTGAATGTATAATTTATTTATGAACCAACACCATTGTTTTATTTATTATACCCTACACAACTATGTTGTCAGGGTATTATAGCTTTGTGCAGCCCCAAAAGTTTGTAACGCGGCGAAATATTGGTCCTAGACCCACCTTTATGTATACCGATCGTCATATCTCGACTAGCTGAGTCGATCTAGACTTGTGTGTCCGTCCGTCCGTCCGCCTGTCCATTATAATTTGTAAACACGATACAGGCCACGGTTATGGACCAATCTTCACGAAATTTTGCATGTAGGATGGGTTCTGGCCAATGAAGACCCCTATTGTTTTTGGAAAGAAACGATTAATATTTAGGGGATGAAATGGACCAAAAACTTTATTTTTGTCTGTTTTTCTGGTCGCTCCAGAGGCCGCAATTATGGCCCAAACATCGCGAATTTTTGCATAGAGAAGGGGATCGGGCCAAAGAATAAACATGCCTGTTTTGATATAGATCGGTCAATATTTAGCGGGTCAAATAGACCCTAACTTTTGTGTGAAAAATGACAAAATTTGTATTCTATAGCGTATATATTTACCACTGAAGGACATAGACCCGAGAAGTTGATAGTATATTCAAGAGGATTGGTTGAGCTTTAAATTGATACCAATTATATTGTCGTAGGTACTCGGATGCGGGAGTTACACTTAAATATTTAGAGGTGCTTACGTACTGAGATATTATTTAATAACCAATTTCCACATTGGAAGCCGAAAATATAGCGCTGATCGGTTTGAAATTTTCCACGAGGGTCCAGGTATGGTCAAAGACAACGCCTATAATTTTCGGTGATGATTAAATAATAATTTTGGGATAAAGTGGACCCAAAAGTTATTTTTTTGTGTGTTTTACGAGTCGATCTATAGGCCACAATTATAAGCCGAACATCACAACACAGTCCACGGTGAAGGGAATCTGGACAAGTAATTAGAGGGGCTGTACTGAATATTAGTAATATTCGGAATATATGTCTGTGTAGGAAGATGTGCTGTTGACCTCTAATCGGGCAATAGGGTTCGAATATCGCGAACTATTACCCAGGCTCAGAATAAACATCCGTAGAAAGTTTGAGTTCCGTGGAAGTTGTGTAGGGTGTCGTATGGTCGGCCCCGTCCGACTATACTGCTTCGCTCACTGGTTTATTTTATTTATTTATTTATTATTATTATTTTTTTTTTTTTTTTGATAGATTCAGGAAATCAATGGACTCCATTTTTAGAAAAGTTCATCCAAAAATCCTGAATTGAATGGTATCACACGATGCTGGTCGCACGGAAATAGATGATAAAAAATAATAAAATTGATTCGGTCGTCTTATGAGAGCCATTTTTTTGCTCTGAAACTCAATGTACCCAGCAGAGCTAAATTCAACTAAGATCAAAGTCAGACTGTAAAGAATATGCGATTATCTCCGCAATTACCCCTGGACTTCAAACTTACCGACGAATTTAGAAATTCAAACATAAAAGAGTTGCACATTTTCCAAATGTTATTTTTCTGTAGAGGACAAGGCCGAAAAATCTCATCTAGATGCAGTGTATAATAAATTTGTCATTCGTTTCTATTTAGCCTATCATCTCTATTGAATGCTCAATACAGCTTCAATTATTAAAGAAATAAATTGTGCACGTACATCACTAATATATATAGTCTGGGAAATGAGGTGCATATGTCCACGTTTTGATACCGTCTCTATTCTAGGTTCATATATAGCCCATTTATAAAAATTACACCCAACAAAAGTGACAATTACTTTTGCTGGAAAATGCAACGAAGGCGTGGAGAGTGTTTGGATGTTTGGGTGGCCAAACCAGGAATAACGGCCAGGAAGGCTCTGCTATGCATTTGGTGGACTGGAAAGGGATTATTTATTATGAGTTACATCAATATCGCCAAACGCTAAATTCTGATCTCTACTGTAGACAACTGGATCGTTTAAAGAGAGCAATTGACTAGAAATATATATATATATATATATATGGTAGCTATATCGAAATCTCTGCCGATTTTCAGGAAACTTAACACACATCATTCTAGACCTAATTCATTACGCTGTGCAAAATTTCATTCAAATCGAAAGATATTAAGGGGTTTTGGTGCACCATTTACATTACATCGGACGAAAATATATATGGGAGCTATATCTAAATCTGAACCGATTTTGAGAAAACTTAACACACATCATTCTAGACCTAATTCATTACGCTGTGCCAAATTTCGTGCAAATCGAAAGATATATAAGGACTTTGGTGCACCATTTACATTAAATCGGACGAAAATATATGGGAGCTATATCTAAATCTGAACCGATTTTGAGAAAACTTAACACACATCATTCTAGACTTAATTTAGTGCGCTACACCAAATTTCGTGCATATCGAAAGATATTTAGGGTTTTTGGCGCACCATTTACCTTAAATCAGACGAAAGTATATATCTAAATCTGGACCGATTTTCAGGAAACTTAACACACATCATTCTAGACCTAATTTAATAACCTGTGCCAAATTTCGTGCAAATCGAAAGATATATAGAGACTTTGGTACACCATTTACCTTAAATCGGACGAAAATATATATGGGAGCTATATCCAAATCTGAACCGATTTTCCGGAAACTTAACACATCATTCTAGACCTAATCCATTACACTATGCCAAATTTAGTGTCATTCGAAAGATATATAGGTTCGCCATTTACATTAAATCGGACCAAAATATATATGGGAGCTATATATAAATCTGAACCGATTTTTCCCAATTTCAATAAGGTTCGTCCTTGGGCCAAATAAGTGACCTATGCTAAATTTCATCCAATTCGAATCATAAATGCGACCTGTACTTTGTTTACAATTTAACATGGACAGACAGACAGACGGGCGGACGGACATTTATGAATCGACTTAAAAAGTGATTCTATTAATCTGAGATGTATATACCCACGTTTTGAAATTAAATAAAAATTGGAGTCAAAATATAGAAATGCCCAGTTTCTATATATTGATGCAGACTTTGTCATTCTGGGTTCACTGAGCGTGAAAATGTGACTCCTGAAAATTTTTAATATAGTTCCATGTTTTAACACATCCCCCAAATTAAAATTCCTACCAATCGGGCCATAGGAGCATTTTCCAAAAAAAGTGACCACTAATCTTGTTGGAAAATGAACCGAAGGCATTCCCGGTTTTTGGAGAGTGAAAATATTTGCCGAAAATGTTCAATATATGTCCATGTTTAGACATAGCCCCCCATTTTGTTTAAACCAATAACTACAACAGAACACTAACATTCTGCGCAATATATTCCGTGCCTGTGCAATATTTTGCGATATTTGTACCCTCCTAATCGATTAGAGATCAAAAGCTACCCTTTCTTACCCTAACATATTTTCGGAATAATTTTTCCCGGTGTAAACATTTACGCCATAAGATGCTATTTTTTATTTGATTGATTTGACCCGCTGAAAATTGATCGATCAAACAGTCATTCTAATTTGTTGCCCAGATTCCCTTTTTGGTCTATTTCAACCCCTAAATATCATCTGGTTTATATCATCCCCGAAATATTAACCGATCATTTCCAATAAAAATAAATAATAAATAAAAATTCACAAACTATAATGAACAGACGAACGGACAAACATATCTAGATCGACTCACCTACTCGAGATATGAGAGATGATATGATGAAAAAGGTGGGTCTAGGATCAATATTTCGCGGCGTTACAAACTCATGGCCACACAAAGCTATAATACCCATACAACCTATACAAATTCTATCCCACAGTCGTCTTGTTGTTTTTTACAATCAAAATTCGATGCCAGCTTCGCATCATCTGTAAACCGAATGAATGATTGCCTTAGCAAACGAATTAATTAGTGTAGTATTTCGTATTCTAAGCTGTATCCTATTAATCTATTTTGACACTTATATATTAATTTGCATTCATAGGATTTACAATAAAAATTAAACAAATACATTTTGGACAATTAACTCATAAATTAATAAAAGATAAATTGTATATAAAATATTTTGGCAGTTGTAAAAAAATATACAAATGAATACTTAATTAGAAACATGGGCTAATGTAGCCAACAGACTCTTTAAGTTTCTTGACCGCTAAGGAACGTCTTTTTTTGGGTTATATACTAACACAAAAATATACCCTCTCTACATCTTTATTGTAAGACAAAAAAACGACAACTTTTTAATAAAAACTCAAATTTATCTTTTACTGTTCAATGACAAGACCCTAAAATACTTCTTTGTGTTATTTGTCCATCATATTATAATCCGCAAAAAAAAAACATATTTTTTTAACATCTCTTTAATTAGTTACGATGTTTTTTTCTTCAAGTAAAATACAATTAAAAACTCATTCACGCATAACCACAGATTTTTTTGTTCACAAACTCAAATACACACACCCACCCTCATCGACAATCGAATATAAAAGCAAAAACTGGGCATGTTCTTCAGAATACCATAAAGATTGAGATATATTTCCTCATTTGCACAATTCCCACCCGTTTTACATGTCTAAACTCATCAACGACCATAACATGGATTTTTATAACCAACCGACAACAGGCCAGACTGACTGACTGATTTTTTTGCTAACACCATTGGCCGACACGCATGCGTATTTTGTTAACATTTAGAAGCTGCGGCGGCAGCAGCAACATGACTTGTGTTTTGATTATTAACATATCTATTTCTAGAGTCGACTGTCGGTGTTTTTGGTTGAATCAAAAATGTTGGCGCAAAAAATGTTGAATAAACAATAACATCTTCAAGCAACGCACTTTTAACACATTCAAATGCTTTGCAATATGGCCAGCCGAAAAAACAACAACAATTGTTATGGCTGGCTGAAGTCTTTGGTCAAAAACACTCATCTCGATGTTGTTTACTTTACTCTTTGCCTAAAATGTTATACCAACTTCGAAAAAAAACACAATATTCAAATAATAATTTTGAAAAAAAATTAATTTCGACGGATCATGTTGGCTTTGTTGAATGCTATATGAACTTTTAAGGTATATCCCAAATACGATATCGAAAATGTTAGCAAATTCCACACAAAAAGGATGAAAACTTTTTCGAAGCGCCTACCAGTACAATTTAAGTAAAAATAATGTTTGTTCAACGTAAAAATATATGGGCTGTGGGACAGAACTAAAGTTTTTTGGCCATAATTAGAGCAATGGGTTTATGAAAATAAATAAATGTCACAAAAAATCTTTTATATTGTTCCCCCTCTTTGGGGTAATCCCCATATAACCCCCTTTTCTTATTGAAATAGATATCTGACTTGTTCCGCGTTTTGGGGTTGTCTCCATATTCCACCATAGTGTGGGGGATATTCTGTACACGAAATTGTTAGTTTATATCCTAAATAGAATTCTAAGATGATTTAGTCGATTTAGCCATCTGTTGTAGTAATTCTTCCTTCAGAGAAAACACTAGAACATTAGGTTTGAGAATGAACTATATCGGTCCGAATTTAGTCCTAGCCCCTTATATATAACCATCTACCGGTTTAATATTTAGCGAGGTATTGGGATACAAACCTAAAATGTTAGCTTGGAACTTAAGCTATATCGGTCCTTAATAAGGCATAAACACTCATATAATGAAGACAGCAAATATTCACTAATTCCTACACAATGTTGTCAATATTGGTCCCGCTTTAGTATGCCTCATATAACTTTGCCCTCTAAATTGATGTATTCTGAAGATTTTATACAGATGTTTCACTTGTTTTGGGTTTTGATATTTTAGGAAAACCCCTCATTATACCCTACACAACTATGTTGTCAGGGTATTATAGCTTTGTGCAGCCCCAGAAGTTTGTAACGCCGCGAAATATTGGTCCTTGACCCACCTTTAAGTATACCGATCGTCATATCTCGACTAGCTGAGTCGATCTAGACATGTGTGTCCGTCCGTCCGTCTGTCCATTATAATTTGTAAACACGATACAGGCCACAGTTATGGACCAATCTTCACGAAATTTTGCATGTAAGATGGTTTCTGGCCAATGAAGACCCTATTGTTTTTGGGAAAGATCGGTTAATATTTAGGGGATGAAATGGACCAAATACCAAATTTTTGTCGGTTTTTCTGGTCGCTCCAGAGGCCGCATGTAGAAGGGGATCGGGCCAAAGAATAAGCAAACCTGTTTTGATAAAGATCGGTCAATATTTGGCGGGTCAAATGGGCCCTGACTTTTGTGTGCAAAATGACAACATTTGTATTCTATAGCGTATATATTTACCCCTGAAGGACATAGACCCGAGAAGTTGATATTATATCCAAGAGGAGTGGTTGACCTTTAAATTGATACCAATTATATTGTTGTATGTGCTCGGATGTGGGAGTTACACCTAAATATTTACAGGTATCTCCGTATTAGTGTATTATTTAGTAACCCATTATGACTCTAGAGAACTATAGCGCTAATCGCTTTGAAATGTTCCATGAGGTTCCAGTTATGGTCAATGGCAACGCCTATAATTTTCGGTGATGATCAGATAATAATTTTGGAATGAAGTGGACCGAAAACTTTATTTTTTGTGTTATTTTCGAGTCAATCTATAGACCAGAAATGAAAGCCGAACATCACAACACAACCCACGGTGAAGGGAATCTGGGCAATAGCTGTACTGAATACTAATATTCGGAAAATATGTCAGTGTGAGGAAGAGGAGCTATTTACCTTTAATCGGGCAAGAGGATGCAAATATCATGAAATATTGCCCAGGCTCGGAATAAACATCCGCAGAAAGTTTGAGTTCCGTTGTAGTTGTGTAGGGTATCGCATGGTCGGCCCCGTCCGACTATACTGCTCCGCTCACTGGTTTGAATTGCTGAAATTAGTATTTGGTTTACAACAATCGATTGGTATGTTCCCACTTTGTGGTATGTTCCCTGTATTTTCATTTCATGTATCTGTCAGTATTTCTATGTTGGAGGGTATCCAAAGTTCGGCACGGCCGAACTTAACTCTTTTTGCACTTGTTTTAAATGAAAACGGTCTGTCGAGCTATGTTCACTGATTAAAAAAAATGAAAAATGGATTTTAAAATGAATCCAAAATGGCTGATCAAAAATAAAAAACAGTGAGCGGAGCAATATAGTCTGACGGGGCCGACCATACGATACCCTACACAACTACGACGGAACTCGGATGTTTATTCCGAACCTGGGCAATATTTCGTGATATTTGCCCCGACTTGCCCGCTTAGAGGTCAACAGCACATCTTCTATACATTTTCCGAATATTACAAATATTCAGTACAGTCCTTCTAAATACTTGTCCAGATTCCTTTCACGGTGGGTTGAGTTCTGATGTTCGGCTTATATTCGACTAGAAAACACACAAAGAAATTAAGTTTTCTGCCTCTTAAGGATTAAATATATAAGCCATAGAATTCAAATTTTGTAATTTTTCACACAAAAGTCAGAGTCCATTTGACTTGCTAAGTAATGACCGATCTGTATCAAAGCAGCCATGCTTATTCTTTGGCCCGATCCACTTCACCGTGTAAAATTTCGCGATGCTCGGACCATAATTGGGACCTCTGGAGCGACCAGAAAAACCGACAAAAATTAAATATTTGGTCCATATCATCCCCTAAATATTAACCGATCTTTACCAAAAAACAATAGGGGTCTTCATTGACCAAAACCCATCCTACATGCAAAATTTCGTGAAGATTGGTCCATAACTATGGCCTGTATCGTATTTACAAATTGTAATGGACAGACGGACGGACGGACACACATGTCTAGATCGACTCAGCAAGTCGAGATATGACGATCGGTATACTTAATGGTGGGTCTAGGACCAATATTTCGCGGCGTTATAATTTTGTGCGGATGCACAAAGCTATAATACCCTGACAACAAAGTTGTGTAGGGTATAATAAATATTTAATTTCTTTGAAAAATATTTTGTATGATGTTTCAACTTGTTTATAGCTTATATATATTTTAAATATTTAACATGTCACCCTCCGTTTACTAAAATAAGCATACTATCTAAAATGTGTGTAGTGCTGTGCCGACTGCATAATAAAGTACCAAACAAACACCCTAGCAAAACCATGACCTATAACACGTTCATTTATTTGTTATAGAAATCGATTTTGTTTTTGGCTATTCGACCAATAAAATTAAATGTGGTAGAATACAAAAGCAAAATAACAATAAAATGAATATGAATTATAATTGAATGAGCGAACAATAAAATATTAAGTGGCGCCAAATATGAATTAAATTTAATTTACTATTATATTACGATCGAATTATATTGTATATCTATATAAGGTAAAATTTCTCACGGTGATTGTTGTTAACAACAACTAAAGAAAAGCAAAACTAATGCATTGTTATAAACTTTTTGCAATGTTAGCAACATAACAATAAGACGCATAATAAAGCTTGACTTTTGGTTTTCATGTCCATTTGTGGACTTTGAAATAAATGAATTAATAATTTATAAATTATTCGAATTTTGATATTCAATATTTTTAAGTTCAATAACCTATTTTGGAATTTTCCTTATACGACACTAAACTGTTATAAACATTTGCATAATTTGCAAAAAAAAATGATATCAACAGAACTTCGATGCAAATGGTCGCTTGTGTCTTCATCATGTGGTGACTGCCCCGCTAGACATAAGTGACAAGTGACATAATGTCAAAGTCAAAGCTGCATACTTTTGTAAATATAGTTTATATATGGAAAATGGTTTATAACATTGATATGTGTCAAAATATGTACATGATATGATAGCCAATGAAACAGATGGAACTGGTGATTAGAATGAAAGTGAAGATGATTAGAAATAAATTTAATTTTTCCAAAATAATTTAGTTTCAAAACATAGTGTCAAGCTGTGCCATAGGACATTTTAATGGTTATGGTAGCAATCGACGTCTTGATATTTTCTTTGTTCAGAATTTTAGGAATATCTGTGACCGTTCATAAACTTAAGAAATATAGCCGATGGTTGAAATTTTTAATGAAAAAACCAGTGACCGGTGACCGGACGGACAGCTGCCACTGAACTATAACATTCTGCGGATTTATATTCCGAGACTGGGCTATATTTCGCGATATTTGCAGCATTTTCCGATTTGAAGTCAACAACTCCTCTTCCTTTCCCTGGCTTCTTTTCGGAATCATGTTTTCCCTCAGTGAATTTATAATTGGTCAATTTATTTATTTACACAAAAGTCCTGGTTCATTTGATCCGCAAAATATTATCAAAACAGTCATTCTAAATAGTTGGCCGGGGATAGGTATCTCCCTTTGTAACATTTATAATGTTCGGCTTGTAAAAGTGGCCTCTAGAGCGACTGGAAAAACACACAAAAATAATATTTTCGAACCGAAAACTATAGGCGTCGTCTTTGGCCATAACCGGAATGTAAAGATTCATAGCGATCATTGTGAAATATTGGGTCCTCTAGTGCAATAATGGTAATATTAAACAATATCGGAATAAATCTTCCCCTGTAAATAATAACGATTAACTCCAACATCCACCATAATAATTGGTATAAATTTCAAGGTTAACCACTCATTGATATAATGTCCTTCTTGTGTATATTCGCAATTTGAAAGCAAATTTTGCAATTTTTCACACAAAAGTCTTGGTCCATTTGACCCTCTGATATTGAACGATTATCATGAAAAGATCCATGTTTATTTCACGACCAGATCCCATATAACATACAACAATAATGGTATCAATTCAAAGGTCAACAACTCCGTTTGGATATACTAACAACTTCTCGGATCTACGTTCTTCAGGAGTAAATTTATACGCCAAAGAATAGACATTTTGTCATTTTTCACACACAGGTCTGGGTTTATATGACCCATTAAAAATTGTGGAACGGGTTCTTACCAAAAATGTTCTTTGGCCAGAAACCGTCCTGCATACAAAATTTCGTGGCGAGTGGTCCATAACTGTGGCCCGTATCGTGTTTGCAAATCATAATGGACAGATGGAAGGACACACATATCGAGATCGACTCAGCTACTCGACATATGACGATCGGTATACTAAAATGTAGGTATGGGCTCAATATTTCTCGGCGTTACAAACTCTTGGCCTCACAAAGATATTATACCCTTACAACATAGTTGTGATGGGTTTATAAAGCTTTGGGTCCATTTAATCCACTGAAAAGTAGGGATCTTCTTTGGTCAAAACCATGCAAAACCATTACATGCAAAAATTCTATAAGATTGGTTCATAACTATGGCCTGCAATGTGTTTAGAAATTACAATGGACAGACAGCCGGATGGACAGACGCTTATAAAGCGACTGATAAAGCTGAGGAACAAAACATATATAGGGTATCATGTCTTTGTGCATACGTTTGTAACAGGCAAAAGGAAACGAGATAGACACATGGTTCCTTTTGAGAATATGCATAGAATCAATTTTTAAGTCGATTTATGCATATCCGTCCGTCCGCCCGTCTGTCCATGTTAAATTGTAAACAAAGTACAGGTCACATTTATGATCCGATTTGGATGAAATTTGGCTCAAATCACTTATTAGGCCCAAAGACGAACCCTATTGAAATTCAATCGGTCCAGATTTAGATATAGCTCCCATATATATTTTCTTCCGATATAGGCACCAACGTCCGTAAATATCTTTCGATTTGCACGAAATTTGGCATGTCGTATAGAATTAAGCCAAGAATGATGTGTGTTAAGTTTCGTGAAAATCAGTTTAGCCTTAGATATAGCTCCCATATATACTTTTGTCCGATTTTATGTAAATTATAGGGATGCACTACATATCTTCCGATTTTCACGAAATTTGGCACAGCGTACTGAATTAGGCCTAGAATGATGAGTGATAAGTTTCGTGAAAATCGGTTCGGATTTAGATATAGCTCCAATATATATTTTCGTCCGATTTTATGTAAATGTTGCACCAAAGTGTCTATATATCTTTCGATTTGAACGCAATTTGGTATAGCGTATTGAATTGAGTCTAGAATTACATATGTTAAATTTCGTGAAAATCGATTCAGATTTAGATATATAGCTTCCATATATATATTTTCGTCCGATTTAATGTAAATGGTATACCAAAGTCTCTATATATCTTTCGATTTTCATGAAATTTGGCATGGCGTACTAAATTAAGTCTAGAATAATGAATGATGATGAACCTGAAAATCGGTTCAGATTTTGATATAGCTCACATATATATATATTTCATCCGATTTAATGTAAATGTTGAACCAAAATTCCTACATATCTTTCGATTTCTACCAAATTTGGCATAGCGTACTGAATTGTGTCTAGAATGTGGTGTTCATTTTTTTGGATATAGTTCATTTTTTAGATATAGATCCCACGTATATATTTTCCTTCGATTTTAAGTCAATGGTGCACCAAACTCCTAATGTTTGTCGGATTGATAGGAAATTTTGCACAACGTATCATATATATTTCGAACGGGTGTCTGATTGAGGCTATATGTTTATCAGTGCGGTATACTGAGTAGCGTGTATCAAGTTTGCTATAAATCGATTTCCATATATTTGTCCCATTGTACGCAAACGATTCTAAATCTGCCCGATGGAAACACAATTTAGCATAGGTTGCAGAAAGGTGTATGTCCCTTCGAGGGAACATTGCCATGAAATTGTTAGGATACATATGTACAATATACATAAAGTGGTGAAGGGTATCAAGTTTGCCCAGTCAATTTTAATACTTTCCTTACTGTTTTTAAGAACATTTAACCCAATATCAGATATAGTTTCCGAACAATATTTTATTTAATTCTCCAGAGATTTGTAAAAATTACGCATTTCCCACACCTTTTGGTTTCAGAACCATCGTGCAACGTTCTTACTTCCTATTAAAATACATTGTATTTTATTCCTCTACGTTATTATCCCATTGTCATTGTATTTCTAATATTTATAACGATTTCCTGTATCAAACATCTATTTTCGTATATTCGCCAATTATAATGGCCAAGACTGCCGTCAACGAGCATCTTTGACCTACTGATATTTTTCCAACAACCGATGTAACTGAAGATTGTCGGTACGTGAGGTGCGCTGTTGTGGTCAGTGTGTCTCGTGGCTGACCACTTGGTCTGTGTTCTCAACTTAGTTGGCCAATACGTAACGCAAACAGCGTAAGTATTTTAGAAACTCATAAAGTTGAATTAAGTAGACAAAAAAACAATTCTCATCATATTTGTTTTTTATTGGCAACAACATTAAATATTTGTATTTTTGTTTGTTTGTTGGTGTCTGCTTTTGGTTTTTTTTTTTTAATATTTTGCACATTAAAGGTGAATTTGGTTTCAAATGAAATATTGTAGCTTCGGCAGAGGTGCTAGTTACCGCCTTATTATTAGAGGTCGTCATTGCCATAAATCATCAAATGTAAACATCAACAGCAACAACAACGGCCTCTTGACAGCTGTCATACCTTACCTTGCTGCTTGCGGTACACGATTTTGGTCAAAAGGTCAAGAATTTCACATGAACCTCCACTTTGGAGTTCTAAAACATGATGAGCTAAACGCACACAAACACACACACACACACAAATAACTTTAATTTTTTTAGGAAAATTATTTATTTATATTATTTTTATCAAAAATTACATGTCTATACATATAAAAAATAAACATTGGCTTTACATAAATAATGTTGTGTGTTTTTTACAATCGGTTCGATTTCTTTTTATTTTTAATTAAAAAAAGTGATGCGGTTTTCGTAATGGAAGTTCAAGGTACTTGAGTTTGGTTAGCACATTCATTCATCAATTTTCAAAGTTTTTGGACTGTCCTTGTCGGGTAATTGTGGTAATACTTGGCTCTTAATACGTACGGATGAGTATGTATATATGTCTAGATTTAGTAGGGATCGACCTTAATATTTGAATGGTTTACTTGGCTTGTTGTAGTTGTAGCCATCGGGCCCCAATGAACCGGCATCCTCACCAGTACCGGGTTCTGTGCCTGGGTATGAAGGTTGTTGTGAACCAGGATATGAGGGCTGCTGAGGTCGGGTGGTTTGAGAGCCAGGATATGAGGGCTGTTGAGGTCGGGTGGTTTGAGAGCCAGGATATGAGGGCTGTTGAGGTCGTGTAGTTTGAGAACCTGGGTATGATGGCTTTTGAGGTTGAGTGGTTGGTGAACCGGGATATGAAGGTTGTTGAGGTTGAGTGGTTTGTGAACCAGGATATGACGGCTGTTGAGGTTGAGTAGTTTGAGAACCGGGATATGAGGGTTTTTGTGGTTGCGTAGTTTGAGATCCAGGGTATGATGGTTTTTGTGGTCCAGGATATGATGGCTGCTGTGGTTTTGTAGTTTGTGTTCCAGGATATGATGGCTGTTGTGGTCTGGTGGAAGGATAGCTTGGTTTGGGTTGACTTGGAGATGGTGATGGATATAATGGTCCCGTTGGTTCTTCAGGTTGGGGACAACCAGGTGGAGGACGTTGTCCCGGTCTCAATGGTGCTGAGCAGTCAGGCTCTGGTTCAGGGCATCCAGCTGGTGGACGCTGTCCAGGTCTCAAAGGAGCCGAACAATCAGCTTCAGGTTCAGGACATCCTGGTGGAGGACGTTGACCGGGTCTTAATGGAGCAGAACAATCGGGTTCAGGAGCAGGACATCCAGGTGGAGGACGTTGTCCTGGTCTCAATGGAGCAGAACAATCAGGTTCAGGAGCAGGACATCCAGGTGGAGGTCGTTGGCCTGGTCTCAATGGAGCTGAGCAATCTGGTTCGGGAGCAGGACATCCAGGTGGTGGACGCTGACCTGGCCTCAATGGTGCCGAGCAATCAGGTTCAGGAGCGGGGCATCCTGGAGGAGGACGTTGTCCTGGTCTCAGCGGAGCTGAGCAATCTGGTTGCTGAGGTTTAGTGCCTGGACGTGGTTTATTGCCATTAGTTGGAGCAACTTCATTTCCTTCGGGGGGTAAATATTCAACACCAGGTTTATCGGATGGGAACTGTGGTTTTTGTCCAGGTCTTCCAGGTTGTTGTGGTCCAGGAGCGGGGCGACCAGGTTGCTCAGGGCTTGGACCAGGTGCAGGACGGCCAGGTTGTTGGGGTCCTGGACCTGGAGCAGGACGGCCAGGTTGTTGGGGACCAGGAACTGGACGACCCGGTTGTGGACCAGGAGCGGGGCGTCCAGGTTGCTGAGGTCCGGGACCAGGACGACCTGGTTGCTGAGGACCGGGTGCAGGAGCTGGACAACCTGGAGGAGGACGTTGTCCTGGTCTCAATGGAGCATTGCAATCAGGTTCAGGTTCTGGGCAGCCAGGGGGAAGTCGTTGTCCCGGTCTTAAAGGTGCATTACAGTCTGGTTCGGGTTCAGGACAACCAGGAGGAGGGCGTTGACCAGGTCTTAAGGGAGCATTGCAATCAGGTTCTGGTTCAGGACAACCTGGTGGTGGACGTTGACCAGGTCTTAAGGGGGCACTGCAATCAGGTTCTGGAGCTGGGCATCCAGGTGGAGGCCGTTGACCTGGTCTCAGTGGTGCAGAACAGTCAACTTGAGGACGTTGTGATTGTGGTGGTTTGGGTTGATATGTAGGTCCTGGTGGAACATATTCTGGTCCTGGAGTTTGAGGCCTAACTGGTGTTGATGGAGTTGGGAAAGGTTGTTGTGGTCTAGCAGATGGTCCTTGCGGTTTTTGATCAGGTGGTAAGTACTCCAAACCTGGACCAGGTCTACCAGGTTGTTGTGGTCCAGGTGCTGGTCTGCCAGGTTGTTGAGGTCCAGGAGCAGGTCTACCGGGTTGTTGTGGTCCAGGTGCTGGTCTGCCAGGTTGTTGTGGTCCAGGTGCTGGTCTGCCAGGTTGTTGAGGTCCAGGAGCAGGTCTACCCGGTTGTTGAGGACCTGGCGCGGGTCTACCAGGTTGTTGAGGACCTGGTGCGGGTCTACCAGGTTGTTGTGGTCCAGGAGCAGGACATCCAGGAGGAGGTCTTTGACCGGGTCTTAATGGTGCATTACAATCTGGCTCAGGTTCGGGGCAACCAGGTGGAGGACGTTGACCCGGTCTTAGAAGAGCATTGCAGTCTGGCTCAGGTTCAGGGCATCCAGGTGGAGGACGTTGACCAGGTCTCAGAGGGGCATTGCAGTCTGGTTCAGGTTCTGGACATCCAGGTGGAGGACGTTGACCAGGTCTCAGAGGAGCATTGCAGTCAGGTTCGGGTGCTGGGCATCCAGGTGGAGGACGTTGACCGGGTCTCAGGGGAGCATTGCAGTCTGGTTCGGGTTCAGGACATCCAGGTGGAGGGCGCTGACCAGGTCTCAATGGAGCATTACAATCGGGTTCGGGTGCAGGGCATCCAGGTGGAGGACGTTGACCGGGACGAAGTGGTGCAGAACAATCGGGTGCAGGACGTGGTTGCCCTTGGCCAGGTTTACCAGGTTGAGGTTTGGGTGGTCCATAGGTGGGTGCTGGACCGGATGGTGTTTTCGGAGGTGGTAAGTAACTTGGACCAGCACCGCTTGGTTTCTGAGATCCAGTGGGTCCAGTGGGGCCTTGTGGTCCAGATGGTCCTTGAGGTCCAGAGGGGCCTTGTGGTCCAGACGGTCCTTGAGGTCCAGATGGGCCTTGAGGTCCCGTTCCGGGACCTGATGCAGTCGGTCCATATCCTGGAGCAGGTGCAGAAGGTTTATAGCTAGGAGTAGAACCAGTACCAAATCCAGGAGCAGGACCTGATGGTTTGTAACTGGGTGCTGTAGCCGACGGTTGTTGTCCTGTTGGTCCATATCCGGGAGCTGGACCAGATGGCTTATAACTTGGTGCAGATGGACCTGAAGGTCTGTAACTTGGTCCAGAACCGGGCTGTTGTCCTGTTGGTCCAAAACCTGGAGCAGGACCAGAAGGCTTATAACTTGGTGCAGGTGCTGAAGGTTGTGTGTCTGTTGGTTCATATCCAGGTGCTGGGCCCGAAGGTTTATAACTGGGGGCAGAAGGACCATAGCCTGGGGCAGGACCTGATGGCCTATAACTTGGACCGCCACTACCTGGTGCTGGTCCAGATGGCTGTTGACCTGTTAGTCCAAAACCTGGTGCTGGTCCAGATGGTTTGTAGCTAGGTCCTGCTGCAGGTCCCGTTGGTCGTTGTCCTGGAGCTGGCCGGGGAGGTTTGTAGTCATTATCCTCTATGCCATTACCTGAGGGAGGTTGAGGAAATGGCACTGATGGCTGTTTGTAATGATAGCCATCTTCACGGAGATCAGTATCCAAATGGGAAACATCGCCATAAACACTGACAGCGGCCAAGACCGCTATCAGAGGAATGTACAGTTTCTGTAAAGAGATAAATTTTATTTATTTTGGATATTTTTAAAACTTTCAGAGGAGAACTCGTTGGGAACGACTGAGAGTATGTAATATAAATTTATTTTTTTGTTTTTACTCAAAAGTCAATTTGAATATCCTGTTATACAAAGGATTTTCCATAATTTTTGTGGAAAATATGTAAGCAGAACATAGTAATATGTAAAATCCTTTAATAATCCTTTGGGAAAATAACTATGGAAGTTTTACATCTACAATATTCCAGACATTGTTCTTTAGTTGTCAATAATTTGTGTGCTAATTAAAATCACTGCACTGATAAATTTTCATGAAGATCTTTATCGTTAACAAATAACCTCACTAAGTGTATAGAAAAAATATTGCAACGTTTATATTAACAAATAACAAAAACAACATCAACGAAAGAATTTGCAATTTATTAACAAATGTCTCATTTAGAAACAAGTGATGCCATCAACTAGCCAAGTCAGGCTAAACCAATCACCCAGCAATGCTATCATCAACAGCATCATCGCATCTCAAAATCAAATAAGAAAAGAAAAAACTCAGGCTGTCATAGCTACTGTAACTTCATCACAGCCATTAGAGGCAATTTTCAAAAAAGTGACGTGAGTTTTTTAAAAGCCCTTTTAAAGGTATTGCGGTCTGCCTGGCAAAACGATGATGCCGCTGCTGCCTCGCTTGTTGATGCAGTGTCTGATGTTAATGTTGTTGAAATATCATTAAATCACTTCTAAACACAATTGCAGCAATAGCTCACAGACATTCATACATTTTATGTTAGATGCTGCATATATTTTGCTTCCCCAACCCGCATCGATTCTGCCTGTAATGCATTCATATGAACTTCGAGAGTTCATTTTGGGCTCGAGTGTGGATTTATTTTTGGGCATTGTTCCCGTTGTTCTTTTTTTCCTGCTTCTTGGAAATTTTGTCACGACTTTGAATTGTGTGGCAAACAAAAACTTTACCCACAATGACGTCTATTTTAGTTGCAGAACATTTTTTTATATTTTCAGTTTTTTTTCATAAGGTTTTCATTGGGCCCAAAAAAACTCACACACTTCTGCATTGGCTACAGATTCTCATATTTGTTTTATCCATGTGATTTTGCATTTGTTTCTCATGACAATGTCTTGCAAAAAAAGGGATTTTGTAATATTTTACTTTATGCGTTACGTTGTCGTTTTTGTTGTTGTTGTTTCACTGATTGTTTTTGACAAGGATGATAAGTTCATCATCATCACAAAATGTCATCTTCGATTACCACATAAATCACATCACTGAAAATGATACACTGAGGCAGGCACAGAAGATTTTTACAAACTGGCCTCAGAATGAGTCTTTATTTTTTCAAGTTTTATTTTTTATTATTACTTTTTTTTGACATTACACCAACTCACCATTTTTTTCTTATAATTAATACTTTTTTATTTTTCTATTTATTTGTTTTGCAATTTAATAGTTTTTTTTGTATTTCGTTAGATTTTTAATAAATCCATAAAATAATCTTGGGTTTAACCGAAGATGCCGTGTTTTTGTGATCCCCGTTCAGTTTATCGGTTTTCTAGCCAGACCGTTTCGTTGTTGTTAACTGCTAAACTTTGAAAATGCGAATGATGCATTTTAAGTTCTCCCTTTGCCAATTTATATGAAATCCGTCATAAGGAATTTCCGAAAATACAAAACAACCCAAACAAATACAGAGGCTGAGGCAAATAAGCAAAAAAAAAACGCCAGTCAGCTAGCTACCACACTAGCTAGTATGTTTTTGTTTTATTATTTCTATCAAGACGCTCTTTGCTACTCCCCGGTAGTAATAGCTGGTAGCAACATCAGCCAGTCAGCCAACGTCCTCAGCTATTTATTTTTTTCTTAAATTGTACAACCAGACCGCTCCCTCCTCATCCATCAGTTATGTGTGTGTGCGGCGTACGCTGCCACTTTGTTGTGTCTCTTAACTTTGAGAGATTTACGTTTTCATTAACTCTTTTTGGTTTCACTTTCGTATCGTCAAGATGCTTCTTCTCTCTATAACAACTAGCCGGTGTTTTTAACCCGGATTTTGTTGCTGTTGTTGTTGTTGGTGTCATTATTTGTATAAAGCCAGAAACAGCAGCAGCCTCAACATCTCATCTCCCTTAAACTTATTGGGTTTATAACATCTCTTGCTGCTGGCTCTGCCACGCTCATAGTTTGTCTAATGTATTGTCTATTAGCCTGAGTTAGATGAACTTCGACTCCCTTCTGATCTAGACGTTTTGTTTGACAGTGCGCCGGTGCACAGTATTTTTAATGTGGACTACAAGTGAAGATACATTCAATATTTAATAAAGAAAAAAATTCGAATTTATTAGCATATCATCTACTAGGAGGAAAAGATAACACTGTGAAAATATGTGGCTAAAGCCCGAAAATTAATGTGTATAAAAAATCTGCTGAAATTAGGAAGCCAAACATCCACATTGATAACTTTCTTCAAGGATAAAAGACTTAAAGGATAAAAAATTAATTGACATATTTTTTTGTAATTAACGAAAAGTCCTTCTTTTGGACGACGGGCATGATTTCCTATCACTGGACTCTAAAAATTCCAACGGCAAAATTCCAATGTCTGACATAGAATTATTAACATCGCACAAAAATTAAGAAAATGGCGGACATATGAATTTTTATTTTTGAAAAATTCCCTACTTTCGACCATAAACCGAGTTAGAAAATAAGGAAGATCTTGACCGACCTAGTTCATTTGATAGCTATATACGAACATTTTTAAAAATCTGTTTCAAAAAAAAACGAGAAGCACTTCCGCCGTCGCTTGATGCTGACACATTAAATCGGCTAAATCTTCAAGACTTGTTGACATTTTCACTTCTAATTTAAAGGGGCACTCTTGAATAAGATTAGGGTCGAATTAAACCCAAACCCAAAAATAATTTTTTTTGAAACCAAGAAAGAATAGCTATTCACAAAATTGGGCACAAGCTTTTGAACCACATATATGTAATACTTCAAGGATCATTGAACACTCATAGATGTTAAATATTCACATTGTCATTGGAGAGGATGGATCACATTGGGAGGTTGTCCTCGTTACGTGCTCGCTCATAGCACGGATTGCTTTGGGAAATGTTGATTGGGGATTTTATATTTTTTCCAGAGAGTACTCAAGCATATGGGAGCTGACTACCCCATTCAGATCCACATATATGTTAGTTTGTTTTCTAGCAGCCGCATCACTCGGATATATGATGTGCCTTGTGCTCATCCAAGGTACCTAAATAAAAAAGCCATGGAAAAAAGCGGAAGACGGATAGTCAAAAGTGGTATAGTGGAGATATGCTGGTTAGTGTAGCCATGTCAAAAATATCAAAAATATCATTTTGTAGATTGTTCCAGAGAAGAATGCTAGAGAATCAATTTCATATTTGCCAAACTGTCGATGTATTATCCTACTTAGCGATGGACATCTCCAGAGTATATGTTCAATTGTTTCCAGCTCTTCCCCATCCTCATATAACGGCAATAGTTCATTTCATTGATGTCCCAATTTTAAATTAATTTTCTATTCCTGCAGTGACATGTTATGATCCCTATTGGAAGTTTGATTTCTCACTTGTGAGCAGCGAAGTAGTTCTACGATGTTATTCCCTGTTAGGATTATTTACTCTTATGTCGTCAAAGTCGGAGGGGGAATATTGTCACTAATGTGAGTATTTCTATATAAAAAGTCAATACTAGAATAACCAATATGCGACGTGTCCTATACGCGTCCGTTTCTCTGAGTCTCAGAGCACACCTCGTCGCCCGGAATTTAACAGAAAGATTCAACGATTGAAGATTGAAAATGACATTCCAGGAAGCTTGCCAGCCACAAATAAGTAAAGGGAGGACAACCGTAACACTGGTTGTAATACGATCTCAGGTGTTAGTCCTGACCTATAAAGTTCTTGCATTAGTAGAGTGATATTACCTTTCTTAATACGCTCTTAAACATTCCTTTTTCACATTAAATTGTAGGAAATATATATGGTTGATCCACCCTAAGATGATAGGCGGAATTTTGGATTTTACGTTTTCTAATAAAGAGTACAATTTCTGTATTTGTGGGTTTCACCCCAAGACCGATGTCCTGGGCTCAGTTATACAGAGTTTATAAGGCACCCGGCCTTATGTCAGAGATCATCGGCATACTACCTTCATTTTTTTAAATTATCTAATTTTGTCAATATCTCATCTATCACAAGAAACCACAGTAGATGAGAGAGAATCGCCCTTTGTTCCTATCCTTGAAAGATTTCCACACATAATTATCTCCAATAGCATTTCAGCACATTCCTTCATTCTATCAATCCATTCCGTTAAAGATGAATGGTTAGATTCCAGTTTCAAGAACGCAGCAAATGAGTAACGGGAATTTACCAATGTGTCCGACCATCTCATGCAAGGCAGTATCCACAGATTTGCCTTTGATGTAGACATGTTAGGATTTATTGATCTTATTCAGAGCCATATATAGTTTTAATAATATTCTTTTTTGGGGTAGTCCCCATATAACCCCCTTTTTATACCCTCCACCATAGTATGGAGGGTATATTAATTTTGTTTTTTCCGTTTGTAACTCCTAGAAATAATTATTCCCGACCCTATAAAGTATATATACTCTTGATCAACGTAAAATTCTATGACGATCTAAGCATGTCCGTCTGTGCGTCTGTCCGTCTGTCCGTCTGTTGTAATCACTCTAGTCACTAATCGAATTGAGATAGATCGCCAAAATTTAGCATATAGCATATATTTTATATGCAGACAGTTCAAGTTCGGGATATATCGGTCCACGTTTCGGCTTAGCTCCCATATAACGGTACATCCAATTTTAGGTTCTTAAGCGTGTTTTTAACTTAATTCGCTGACGCATTTTTGACCAAATTGGCTGTAATTTAGTACCTGGGGTTCTTATTAGGTAGCAAATCTCTCTACTAGAAATTATAAATATAGGTTAATTTCTTTAAGCTTAGCCCTCATACAATGATACCTACCGATTTTGGGTAAACTCGGTATTGTGATGCAAAAATGTTAGGTTCGAAATTAAGCTATATCAGTCCTCAATTAGGAGTAGTATCTCATATAATGATAACTCCGAATGTTCGGTTATTTCTACACAATGTAATCAATATAGATACCGCTTTAGATATAGGCTCCAGGCACGTATGCACACATTTACAAATCAATCGAATTTTGTGCACCGACCTTGGAAATCCACAATGGGAGATTGTTACACTTTTGTTGTCGATGCAAAGGTCACTTTAATTTTATGAATGAATTTTTCGCTCATTTTACTTTTGATGTATACAATATTCATTGCCCAACCTAATTATTTACACTCGATCAATTCCACATTTGACCACTGTATTGCATTCGTTTACCTTGTCTCATTTGTTTTTTTATTTCTTAGTGACTGCATGAACATGTAGTTCGCATTGGTAATTCTCTTCTCGAGTCAATTACAAATTTATTTCAAGTGTTTCAGAGATCATCATCTCAAGTTATATCTCTTCTTTTTATTTAGGGTGTTAATGAAGTCTTTTTTCTGTATTTTTGTTTCTATAATTGGCTTTGTTTCTTGCCACACGATATAACACTGAGCCGATGGGGCTCAATTAGACTCAAGTTAAATTCGCATTAGCTTAATAACTTAGTTGAGGTTGTTTTTTTGTTTTCTTTTTTGTGTTTTGGTACTCTGTATAGTTTTAGTGTTCTAAATTTGAAAATAAGTAGCATTTTTTTCCTAAAGACTTCTTACAAAAAAATTGCGTAAATAATTTAATACGATATTGTTGAGGTACTCACCAATGATAACCTTGACAAAGTGACCATTATTTTGTTTTATTAAAACAATCTTTAGTCAATTAAGTTTGAGTGATATTTGAAGAATGTTAGACGAAACAAGAAATAATTTTATCAATTTTGAAATAATTTGACGTAATTCATATACGACGCTACCGCCCCATTTTGAACTCATTTTTCAACAGAAAGGACTGTAATTTACATATTCTGGGTTGTTATTTTAATAATTATTTTTTAAACACATATGTCAAATGTTATGAATATAAATAGTGATAGAATTTTTCATAGACCTTTTGTCATTAATTGAAAACTACAATAAAGAAGAATATTTCAAAATTTGACGTTTTGTTAGAACCCCTCAATTAAGTGGCAACGTGATGAAGAGGTCATTTATTATAGCTTAAGATTTGCGATCATATATCACCTTGAATTACATACCTATGCATCATAAGCAAATGGTTGAATATTAGATTTCTTTATTTATTTATTTTAATATTGAATCATATTTATTTTACTAAAGATCCGGTTAAAGACAAGTTTGTTTGTTTTTTTTTTTCGATTATAATTTACAAAATTTTCTAAGAACTATAAAATCTTTTGTTGTAGACAAAATTGAATTGATGGGCAGGCAAAAATAAATGTATGGCTATTGAAGTGCATCTACGTGGTTATATAAATATTGCGTTCACGATTTTTGCATCAAAAAAAACCAAGACATGCTCGGCTGAGTCAAATGTCAATCCGGAGAAGTTTAGAAACAGGATTAAAGGGTTATTACTTTAATTAATATTACTTAATAAGCATGATATTATTTTTATGGCAAATTGATGACAAATTGTTATTTTCAAATATTTGTTTTAATTGAGATATAGAATGAAATATTGATTGATTTCTTTGCCAGTTAATTAAACAATAATTTATTTGATTTTTGTCATATTAAATAAAATCTTTAATTAAAATAAGCATGTTTTTTGGTTTCTCTATTTCAATTTTTTTATCAAGAATACAATTTATTATTATGGAATTCTTTCTTTATCATTTTTTTAGTAATTTAAAATAAATGGTTATTAAATCATCGTAGAACTTGTTTTCTATATACTAACTCATAAATTGTATTATCTACTATTTGAAACATTAGATTCTTAATTGAAAAAAATCAATAAAACTTGTTGTAAAACATGTAGAGATTTAGCTAACAATCAGATATAAGGGTCAAAGTTCTATGAAGCTTAGAATGAAATGGTAACTGGTGACTGGTGACTAGTCTAAAGGATTTTATACATGTCCACATTTTCACGCTTACCCATTCTCATTGTACGTATTTTTAAGATCCGGTCCTATTTTCTGTATTTTGAAAGTTCTACACAATTTGCCCAAACAATGTGTTTGTAATCTACCATTCTCAGTAAAAAGCTCAGTAGAAAACTTTGGATAAACCATAAACCCGTTTTATTTTTCTTTTTTATACCCTGCACAACTATGTTGTCAGGGTATTAAAGCTTTGTGCAGCCCCAAAAGTTTGTAACGCCGCGAAATATTGGTCCTAGACCCACCTTTAAGTATACCGATCGTCATATCTCGACTAGCTGAGTCGATGTGTGTCCGTCCGTCCGTCTGTCCATTATATTTTGTAAACACGATACAGGCCACAGTTATGGACCAATCTTCACGAAATTTTGCATGTAGGATGGGTTCTGCCCAATGAAGACCCCTATTGTTTTTGGTAAAGATCGGTTAATATCTAGGGGATGAAATGGACCAAATACTTAATTTTTATGTTTTTTTCTGGTCGCCCTAGAGGCCGCAATTATGGCCCGAACATCGCGAAATTTTACATGGAGAAGGGGATCGGGCCAAAGAATAAGCATTCGATGGCGTATATATTTACTCTTGAAAGACATGGACCCGAGAAGTTGATAGTATATACAAAAGGAGTGGTTGACCTTTAAATTGATACCAATTATATTGTCATATGTACTCGGATGTGGTAGTTACACGTAAATATTTACAGATACTTAGGTATTCAGATATTATTTAATAAACCATTACCACACAGGAGGGCGGAAATATAGCGCTGATCGCTTTGAAATGTTCCATGAGGTTCCAGTTGTGGGATGAAGTGGACCGAAAACTTTTTTTCGATTCGATATATATAGGCTACAATTATAAGACAAACATAAAAAACCCACGGTGAAGGGAGTATGGACAAGTAATTAGAAGGGCTGTACTGAATATTGGTAATATTCGGAAAATATGTCAGTGTAAGGAAGATGTGCTGTTGACCTTTAATCGGGCAAGAGACTGCGCGAAATATTACCCAGGCCCGGAATAAAAATCCGCAGAAAGATAGAGTACTGTGGTAGTTGTGTAGGGTATCGTATGGTCGGCCCCGTCCGACTATACTGCTCCGCTCACTGGTTTATGTTATATTGAGTTCCTACATCTAGACCAGATCCCAATAGACTGATTTAAAAAAAACCCGCATGATAGACACATTTTTTAATTTATTGAAGCCCCTGAATTTGGATGGGTACAAGTGTACCAAGTTTATGATCTACGTAGGTAATAAGCTTAAACATATATAAAAACCAGTAAGGAACGATCACAGGTCGGACGGGGCTGACTATATGATACCTTTCACCACTTTGATTAAATACAAGAGATAATCCAAAGAAGCCTATTATAAGGTACTGTCAGATATATAGGGATATAAACCACGTAAAAAATACGTCCTTCAACAAAACTTGAGTTTGAATATATTTGGGGCAACTTTTACATTAAATAGGACGAATATATTTGATATATATCTAAATTCGATCCGATTTTCACTAAGCTTAACCCTCACAATACTAGACTCAATTCAGTACGATATGCCAAATTTCGTCCAAATAAAAACAAATATAGGGGCCTTGGTGCACCAATAACCTAAAATCGAACGAAAATATATATGAGAGCTATATCTAAATCTGAACCAATTTGCATGCGACTCATCACACATCATTCTAGACTCAATCCAGTATGCTATGCCAAATTTTGGTAAATCGAAAGAAATATAGGAACCTTGGAGCACCATTTACATAAAATCGGAAGAAAATATATATGAGAGCTATATCTGAACCGATTTCTAGACTAAATTCAGTATGCTATGCAAATTTTGGGTAAATCGAAAGAAATATAGGTGCTTTAGTGTACCATTTACATAAAATCGGATGAAAATATATATGGGAGCTATATCTAAATCTGAACCGATTTTCACCAGTTTCAATAGGGTTCGTCCTTGGACCAAAAAATGAGCTGTGCCAAACATAATAACCCTACAGGATAAAATTATATATATGAAACCAGTGAGCGGAGCAGTATAGTCGAACGGGGCCGACCATACGATACCCTACACAAACTCAAATTTTTTGCGGATGTATATTCCGAGCCTGGACAATATTTCGTGATATTTGCACCCTCTTGCCCGATTAGAGGTAAACAGCACCTCTTCCTCACACTGACATATTTTCCGAATATTACGAGTATTCAGTACAGCTATTGTCCAGATCCCCTTCACAATGGGTTGTGTTGTGATGTTCGGCTTTCATTTGTAGTCTATAGATCGACTCGAAAATAACACAAAAATTAAGTTTTCGGTCCACTTCATTCCAATATTATTATCTGATCATCACCGAAAATTATAGGCGTTGTCCTTGACCATAGCTGGAACCTCATGGAACATTTCAAAGCGATTAGCGCTATATTTCTCTAGAGTCATAATGGGTTACTAAATAATACACTAATACGGATATACCTGTAAATATTTAGGTGTAACTCCCACATCCGAGCACATACAACAATATAATTGGTATAAATTTAAAGGTCAACCACTCCTCTTGGATATAATATCAACTTCTCGGGTCTAGATCCTTCAGGGGAAAATATATACGCCATAGAATACAAATTTTGTAATTTTTCACACAAAAGTCAGGGTCCGTTTGACCCGCTAAATATTGGCCGATCTTTATGAAAACAGGCATGCTAATTCTATGGCCTGATCCGCTTCTCCATGGAAAATTTCACGATGTTCGGGCCATTATTGCGGCCTCTGGAGCGCAAAAATTTAGTATTTGGTCATTATCCCCTGCGGCCTAAATGCAAAATTTCGTGAAGATTGGTCCATAACTGTGGTCTGTATCGTGTTTACAAATTATAAAGATCAGACGGACGAACACACATGTCTAGATCGGCTCAGCTAGTCGAGATATGACTATCGGTATACTTAAAGGTGGGTCTAGGACCAATATTTCGCGATGCTACAAACTTTTGGGGCTGCACAAAGCTATAATACCCTGACAAAATAGTTGTGTATGGTATACAAATTATATATTAAAATTTTTAATCAAAAAGTTACAAATGTACCCCGTTATTGATCGTAGGGTTCCTCACATGCAACCAAAATATTCAGCCTTTCGATGTCAGACCATATAATTCGGGTATACAGACATTTGTTCGTTACTCACTCACATTTGTTCATTCTTATGTTAGACTAGGTCAGTAACAAAGAATATCATTAGCGAGATCTAGATTTTCAAATCATGCATTCGCAACATTAGCATTCACATGACCAATTGATTTATTTTATATATTATTCAATACAAAAATTACATAAGTTTTCTAATAATAATTTCAATTTTTGCACCATCCATGAAAATATGATGTCTCACACTTGAAACGAATTTTAAAATAAATAAAAATTCCAATAATTCTATTGGCGTTTATATTGAATTCAAATATTCTGAATCATTGATATGCAAATCGAGTGTTCTAATGCGGTTGACACATTTTGTTGTATCGATAAATTTTATAGAATCTAAACATCTGAAGAGGTAGCAATTTGAATTTGAAGTGTCAACCAGGTAAACGAGTTCAAGGTAACTTGAGAAGTAATTCAGAATAAATGGAACATGTGCCAGAATGTGTCCCTAAAAATACCTAGAATGTAAAAAAAAATTGTTTTTCTTATCAAACACTTTTTTAACCCGGACATAAAAAATTATTATTTTTCCTTTCACACCACTTAATTTTGAAATGCTGAATTATATATGTGATTTATCAAAAATGAATTCGATATGTATTTGCATTATGCAAATAATCCACATGCAAAAGTTCTTTTCGTTCTGAGTTCATTGAGTCATTCGAAATTCCCCAACATTTAGAACACAAAATTTCAAGCCAAGAAACCATTATAATAGTAATCATCACACGAATCATCTTCCGAAATCGAAATATTGTCTGATGAATAAATTTACCTACAGACACACGCTATATACATATATTTATTAATTATTTGTAGTCATAAAACATTCAACAAAATAAAATAAATAAAAAAAATTATAAATATATTTATTCACATTACTGCACACAATGGAATGAACAATTTTGCATATAATAAACTGGATGAAACGATACGAAAAAAAAAAACACACCGACCAACAACGGAAACTTAAGCAAAAGATTAAACCTCAATTGTTGTCGACAAAACTTTAACAAAAAATCAACTTCATTGGTCTGGAATTATGGCTTGTCTTCGGGTCTGCGGGTATGTCGTTGTGTGTCAAAAAGAATTAAACCCCACAGAGACAATGTTTGCTGGTAGCCATGTGGCACAGCAACATACATCTAGAGTAGTGTAAACAGCACATAAAAAGACCTAAACAAATCTACATAAAACGTGCGCCAAATTAATTATATTATTGTTGTCATTTAAAAAACACAACAACAACAATAGCATAACAATTACGTGGCGTTATTTTAATCTTGTGGTGTTTTTTTTAGGAAAAGATCACAACGAACTAGCAAGACCTTATGCAAGAACTGTTAAGTCAGTGTAGTATCATGTAAAACAAAAGACTTAAGGCACAAACATGAAAATATTTACTTAGACCAAGTAAATTAAGAAAAAGTATTTAACTCATATTCGTGGGACTACTACCTATGTTAATGTAACTACTATCCTAACCACCAAGGGTTCGTACCCCATGTTAAAATATAAAAATTTCAAGTCTCTCTAACATCCACTAATTTTTTTGAACGTTATTTATTTTTAATAAAAATAAAAGGAATTGACATACTTAAAAAATGTTGTTATTTTGGTCATTAAAGGTTCGTACGACATTAATACTCTCAATTTAGCACTTATTGGCATCACATTTTCCAAAAAAATTACATTAATTCCTTTATTGTATTTCTATTTCATTATTTCAAAGTTTAGTACATTTCGTACACTTATAGGTCGAATATCCAAAAACCCTTCTGTACATCTTTCGAACTTTCCATCAGTGACCCACATTCCAAATTTGAAAATTCTAGCCCACCCCGTTTGCTTAATACAGTATTTTTGTGCCCTTTCGTGCCCTTCTAGCCCGAATTTCCAAAAAAAACAGCCTCTAAATTTCAGCCGTTTCGTCTGGGCGATGATCTGTCAGTAACTCACTCACTTAACACAAAGCTCTTCTGTATATTAAGATATTGGTCGACATTTTGGTACTTTGAGGAGTTTTGACACGTATTTAAACAAAATGGCTATTTGAATGTTCATTGAATAGCACAAATTACCAAAAATATTTATATCGGCCTACTTTTTGGGATAGACCCATACATTAGTACCACCATTTTCATACCCTTCACCACAGTATGATACAGGGTATTATGTCATTGTGCATATGTTTGTTACAGGCAGAAATAATCGAGAAGACCCATGGTTCCTTTTGAGAATATGAATAAAATCATTTTCTAAGTCGATTTATGCATGTCCGTCCGTCCGTCCGTCTCTCCGTCTGTAGATGTTAAATTGTAAACAAAGTATAGGTCGCATTTATGATCCGATTTGGATGAAATATGGCATAGGTCAAAATCGGTTCAGATTTAGATAGAGCTCCCATATATATTTTCGTCCGATTTAATGTAAATGGTGCACCAAAGACCCTATAATCTTTAGATTTGCACGAATTGTTGCACAGCGTACTGAATTGAATCTAGAATGATGTGTGCAAAGTTTCCGGAAAATTGGTTCAGATTTAGATATAGCTACCATATATATTTTCGTCCGATTTAAGGTAAATGGTGTACCAAAGTCCCTATATATCTTTCGATTTGCACGAAATTGGGCATATCGTTCTGAATTACGTCTAGAATGATTTGTGCTAAGATTCCTGAAAATCGGTTCATATTTAGATATAGCTCTCAAATATATTTTCGTCTGATTTAATGTAAATGGTGCACAAAAGATCCTATATATCTTTCGATTTACACGAAATTTGGCACAGCGCACTGAATTAAGTCTAGAATGATGTGTGATAAGTTTCATGAAAATTGGTTCAGATTTAGATATAGCTACCATATATATTTTCGTCCGATTTAAGGTAAATGGTGCACTAAAGGCCCTATATATCTTTCGATTTGCACGAAATTTGGCACAGCGTAATGAATTAGGTCTAGAATGATGTGTGTTAAGTTTCGAGAAAATCGGTTTAGATTTATATATAGCTCTCATATATAGTCTCGTCCCGTTTAAGGTAAATGGGGTACCAAAGCCCCAAAATATCTTTCGATTTGCACGAAACTTGGCACAGCGTAATGAATGAGGTCTAGAATGATGTGTGTAAAGTTTCGAGAAAATTGGTTTAGATTTATATATAGATAGATTAGATTTATATATAGCTGTAAATGGTGTACCAAAGGGCCTATATATCTTTCGATTTGCACGAAATTTGGCACAGCGTAATGAATAAGGTCTAGAATGATGTTTGTTAAGTTTCGTTAAACTCGGTTCAGAGTTAGATATAGCTCCAAATATATCTTCGTCCGATTTAAGGTAAATGGTGTACCAAAATCCCTATATATCTTTCGATTTGCACAAAAATTGGCATAGCGATATGAATTAGGTCTAGAATGATGTGTGTTAAATTTCTTGAAATTTGTTTCAGATTTAGATATAGCTCCCATATATATTTTCGTCCGATTTAAGGTTAATGGTGAACCAAAGTCCCTATATATCTTTCGATTTGCACGAAATTTGGCACAGCGTAATGAATAAGGTCTGGAATGATGTGTGCAAAGTTTCGAGAAAATCGGTTCAGATATAGTTTTGTCCGATTTAAGGTAAATGATGAACCAAAGTCCCTATATATCTTTCGATTTGCACAAAAATTGGCATAGCGATATGAATTAAGTCTAGAATGATGTGTGTTAAGTTTCTTGAAAGTCTTGAATATTTTTTCGTCCGATTTAAGGTAAATGGTGTACCAATTTCCCTATATATCTTTCGATTTGCACGAAATTTGGCACAGCGTAATGAATTAGGTCTAGAATGATGTGTGATAAGTTTCGAAAAAATCGGTTTAGATTTATATATAGCTCCCATATATAGTTTCGTCCGATTTAAGGTAAATGGTGGAACAAAGTCCCTATATATCATTTGATTTGCAAGAAATTTGGCACAGAGTACTGAATTATGTCCATAATGATGTGTGCAAAGTTTCGTGAAAATTGGTTCAAATTTAGATTTAGCTCCCATATATAGTTTATCCGATTTTATGTAAATGGTGCACCAAAGTCCATATATATCTTTCGATTTACACGAAATTTTGCAAAGTGTACTGAGAAGGACGTGTGCCAAGTTTCGAGAAAACCGGGTCAGATTTATATATAGCTCCCATATATATTTGTACAATGCACTGTTACTATAACCTTTCATGTGTCAAGTTTTCTTGAAATTGGTTCAGATTTACATATAGCTTATATATATATATACTTTCGTCCGATTTTAAGTAAATGGTGCACTAAAGGCCCATACCTAGGCCGATTGACAAAACTTACTGAAAATAATAAAAAGTAATATCTAGGAAGTTTCCTTGAATTGGGTTCAGATTTATATATCGAATAGCTTCCATATAAAATTTCGTCCTATTCATGTTGACTGTACACCAAATAATCAATGGGTGCCTGATTGATAAATTTTAAACAGTGAAGCATACCAAATAGCGCGTGTAAAGATTGCTTTAAATCCATTTACAAAGTATCGTAGGTTCCAGAATGCCATGTGTTGCAATTGATGTTAGTCGGTTTACTTATAGATAAAGATCGCATATATAATTTCGTTCAATTTCATGTCAATGTTCCTTAGAAAATGCGGCGTCTGTTAGGATGCATACGTAGAATATTTTTTTTATTAACAATTTTCAAAATAATCTACCAAAAATAAAATCTGTCCACTTTTTAAGATTTAGTTTTTTCTCATTGTGTACCAAATCTCCCTGCAAACTTATCGACGTTTTTACTTGTCATATATACATTTCTTTCATATCAACTGTAGGGTACCTCAAATAGCGGCCAATAAAGCAATTTTATACCAACAATAGCAGCAATAAAATTGTTGGATAAAGTAATTGTTGACATTAGAAAAACAAACGATATGCTACAAATAATTTTATTGTTTGTAAATGTATAACTTTGTTATAGTTGCTGATATTACATGTTGTGTTTAGGCTGCATTTGGATCTGCTATAAAAAAGTAAACAAAAGAGATGAACAGCAAACAGCTGTTGGTACTATTTTCTCGCCATCATAACTTTAGTTGAAGACTTCAACTACGTTTGCCTACATAAAAATAATAAATTACAAAAAATATAATGTGTTTTGTTCGTCATTAGTAGTGTGCCTACGGAATACGGAAGGTAATTATGTTTAATAATACTAATTATAATTTGAGAACTAATAAAAACATTATAAAATTAGCCAAAAATTCAAATTTTATATCTGCAATTTGGAGACCATAAAAGCAGATTCTTCTTTGCTTATGACCACAGGTTTTTTATTGCTTATTAAATACAATTCTTGATATTAGATTTTATAGATATAGGCAAACAATGATTTCTTTTATTCTAATGCCTGAGATCTTCATCATCAATTTTCTTGACCTTCCGTTCTACTAAAATGAACATTTTTAATTGCCTAGAATACACATGTGTGTACAATAATAAAAATATGAATATACAATTTCCGTTTTATCTTAAAAAAACAACTAAAATAAAAAATAATAATGATAATATGACAAATTACTTACCACTCACAGCAATTAATTGTGGCGAAGGCAATGTCAAGAGAATGGTAGAATAATATTATTCTAACAATGAAGGTATATGGAGATTCATATATGTATTCGTATGTGGTATTTTTTGTTCGCCCATCCAAACTTCTAGTCAAAAACAAAAAGAGGACAACGTAATAAAAATAGCCTGTTTTTCGAATTGTAAGCAACGTTAACTGAATTTAAATGTTACGACAGATTTGTCGAAGTGTCACTTTGATTTATTTTCTGCTTATTCTACAAAAATATAAAATATGGACAAAATTTTTTGTTTATTTTTGAAATGTCAACGATTTGAAACGTGTGTTTAATTGGTATCGAATTCAAAGAAATAATAAACATAAAAAGCTGTGCCAGTTAGGTTAGCCGACAAATATATACCATTATCCTATGATATATGCGGTATACACTTATCCTGACGTGATGGAGTATTTTTCTAAAAACTGATATTTAAAAATTGTGTTTGGGAAGGACTACTAATAAAGCCGATAGTTGTACTAAAACTATGCTTAGTAAAATATTTGTTCCTGACAAGTTTAGACCACACGCGATTCACTATTCTCTTTATATAACGTAAATGTTTTTTATGAAAGAGTTGACCGTCTGTGGAGAGATACTAGAAGAAGTGACCCTATAGACCCCATCTTCGGATTGATAAATACTATTAGGTTGGCGCATATGAAATGTCGGATTATCTTAACATGCGTGCGTTTTCATTATACTTTTGTCTTTATACATAACCTCATTCATAGTTGTATTGTCCATTGCCAGAAACTCATTTCAGCTAAATAGGTGTTCTCGTAGGTCTTCCCTCTTTTTATTTCTTTTGAGTTTATTGCCGATATGTATTCTGCCGACATTCGCGTCATTTCTTATATGAGTACAAACTTTGTAATAGTGCTGCAAAAGCTGCACGCAACATAAACCAAGCATTTGGGAGAATACGGTTAACGATCGGAAAGTGCAGCTTTGGTTCGAAAAATTTCTTTTTATTTCTTTTGAGTTTATTGCCGATATGAATTCTGCCGACATTTGTGTCATTTCTTATATGAGTACAAACTTTGTAATAGTGCTGCAAAAGCTTCACGCAACATAAACCAAGCATTTGGGAGAATACGGTTAACGATCGGAAAGTGCAGCTTTGGTTCGAAAAATTTCGGTCTGGCGGTTTTTATCTGCAAAATGAGCCACGCGGAAGACCCAAAACGTCTGTGAAGAATGATGACCTGAAGGCTCTAGTGAAGCGGATTAAGCCGTATCCATGAGGGAACTTGCTATCAGGATGAAAGTACTGCCAGTACATTGATGAGATGCACGATAAGTTAAAAATTGTATGACCATCGGCATGGCCCGCTACTGCTCCATGACTATGCTCGGCCGCATACATCGCACAAAACAATTGCGAAACTGAATGAACTGGAATATGAAGTTTTGCAGCATCCACCATATTCACCGGATCTCTCGCCGACCTATTATCATTTTTTCAAGCATTTGGAGCTATTTTAAGGGGCAAACACTATGAAAATGAAGACAGTCTAACAAACTCGATATGAGAGTTTATTACTTCTAAAGACCAATTTTTTAAACAGGCAACTACGCTTTAAAATTTCGTTTGGAGAAGTGTATTGAAGCGAACGGAGCATACTTTGATTGAATAAACAGGTTTTAAAGGAAGATATGCAGTTTTATATAAGCACTTAAGAATCCGACATTTCATAGGCACCAACCTAATACAATTTTTATTCAGTAATGTGTTCTCTTCGGGAACTTCCCATCTTTACATTTGGGTTTAAAATGTTTAAGATGTCGCGACATGGTGGGAGAAGTACCGGAAGGAGCGTACCGAAGCCTTGGTAAAAATATTACAATATGCAACGTTTGGATTATATCGGTTACTTCCTTCGAGGGTTATCGTTTGCACCAAACAGTCATCAGAACGCATAGGCATTTATAAATCTTAATCAAATCGGATTCGGCCCGAAGAAACTTGGGGTATAAAACCAATATTTCGATGGGCAATATTTCATCAGGTTTATGACATACATTCGATGTAATCTGAATACCTAGCCTTACTTTTAAGTATACCGATCATCATATATCGACTAGCTGAGTCGATCTAGAAATGTGTGTCCGTCTGTCCATTATAATTTTTAAACACAATACAGACCACAGTTATTGACCAATCTTCACGAAATTTTGCATGTAGGATGGGTTCTGCGTAACGAAGACCCCTATTGTTTTTGGTAAAGATCGGTTAATATTTAGGGGATGAAATGGACCAAATACTTAATTTTTGTCGGTCATTCTGGTCGCTATTATGGCCCAAACATCGTGAATGTTTGCATGAGGAAGGGGATTGGGCCAAAGAATAAGCATGCCTGTTTTAATAAGGATCGGACAATATTTAGTGAATCAAATGGAGAATTTAATCCTGAAAGTATGTACTCTGATGTGCGAGTTACACATAAATATTTACAGGTGTTTACATGTTCCGATATTATTTAGTAACCCATTACCCAATTGGTAATATAGCACTGATCGCTTTGAAATGTTCCATGAGGTTCCAGTTATGGCCCACGACAACGCCTATAATTTTCAATGATGATCAAAAAATAATTTTGGGATGAAGTGGGCCGAAACCTTTTTTTTATTTTTCGAGTCTATCTATAGGCTACAATTATAAGCCGAACATCACAACACAACCGACGGTGAAGGGAATATGGACAAGTAATTAGAAAGACTATTCAGTACAGTTAGTATTATTCTGAAAATATGTCAGTGTAAGATAGAGGTGCTTTTGACCTCTAATCGGGCAAGAGGGTGTAACTATCACGAAATATTGCCCAGACTCGGAATAAAAATTCACAGAAAGTTAGAATTCCGTGGTAGTTATGTAGGATATAGTATTGTCGGCACCGCCCGACTATACTGCTCCGCTCACTGGTTTTAATAGGACCCTATAAATTCTTAAGAATATCTCATTAAAATTTGCAGTTACGATATTGACAACTCTTGAAGATATAGCTGATTTATTATGTCAACATCAAGCCACGTGCTTCCCAAGCTTTAGATCCGTTTTTCTCGAAACACAGTTCTTATGTCCCATAACTCGAAAAATTTTAATCCAATCGGTTCCAAATTTTAACACTTTATTCTGGGTCTGGTCTTTATTCATATGAACTAGGCTAAATCCAATTTGTAAAGATCTTCCCTATTTTTCAAAAAAAAAAAAATATCCTATTTCATACCAAAGCCAGATATATAGTATTTTTAATTGGGATAGACAATTATGCCCGCCGTAGAAAGGAGAGAATTTTCTTTATCCTTATATTTGGGCTAGACAAATCGCAAGAAAATTTTTCGTCGAAGACACGGAAACGGCTGTTCCGCCATAAACCAGAATCCCAATTGTTAGCCCAGGTTCATATTAAATAAAAATTAAAACATCGATGTTATGAAACCGAGAATGGAATAAGATTAAGATAGCATCCATATTCGCTTTTTAGCCGAATTGGTACTAAGTAGGTCTCATTGTGTTTTATATTGACTTCAAAACCCTAAATTAACAAGTAAAAAGTGTCTGTCGGTTTTGCCCACTGATATATACCCTCAGCCTATTGTTTGCGGAGGTTTTCGGAATTACACACAGATTTTATTATTAGCTTTATATACGCTTGGTAAAGTTAATAGGTTGTACAAAATTTGGTTCGGATAATCCGTTCGTATGCTATTATAAAATAATTTGTTTGCACAATTTTGACCATTTTGTGAGGGCGGTAGCTGTAGGAGTAAACCAATGGGTCTCATCTTCGGATTTGATCTAGGCTTGTTAAGGATAATAGGTTGTGCATGGTTTGGTTCAAATCAAACATTCCATTCCTAATATTGAATTTATAAATGTTGAAAATTTTGACCCTTTGTGGGGGAGGTACCAGAAGAAGTAAAACGATATTCTCCGTTTTCGAACTTGAACTAAGTTTGGAAGAAATATTAAGATGTTCGAAGTTTGGATGAAACCGATTATTCCCTTCGGCAGTTATCGTGTGCAATCGAATCCAAATTTTCTGAAAAGGATTCGGTCCAAAGAAACATGGGGTCTAAAACCAATATTTCGATGGGGCACATTTTCACCGTATCAAAGTGTATATACCCTCATTAGCCATATGACTGAGCATACAATAAATATTAAAACTTAAATATGTTATAAATAAATAACTATTTTTTACTAAAATTTAGTTCTAGCATGAATCTATGAGATATAACAGACAATTATTGCAATTTTTTATGTTCTTTTAAAAGGTCGATGGCGCCAAATGAGTTAAATATATATTTGCATAAGCAAAATAGAATAATATGAATTTAATATTTAAAAATAGCATATAATATGAAGTATTAAATTAAAAGAATACTTGATTATCCAAATTATATATTATTTTCTTTGCTTATTCTTTATTCCTTTAATATAAAATTAATTTAAATATAAATACAAGAATTATTGTGTGAAAGATAAGCAAACATTTTTAATTAATATTATTTGAGAGAAATACAAAACAAACAGCAACAACAATAAAATAACCATCTTATATGGTCATCTAGAGGCTAATGACATCATTTCAAATAAGAAAAAAAAATCTATTGGAAATTCCAACAATGCAGGATTAAAATTAGAAAAAACACAAATTACCCGTTTTCAAACGATGACACCCAGCATAGTTTGTTTTGTGAGAGTAGATACACAACGAATAACCATTACGATGTAAAGAACTGACAATATAATAATTATTTTTTTTTTCTTTTCATTTTTTCGCATATTATTAAACGTAAGAAGCATCATTGTACCATCATCACATCCAAAGACCAACCATTATTATAACATGGTGACGGTTGGTGATTTATACTAATTACCGCTTTTAGTACCGCCAGTCACTAACCTATGTTTGCTGCCCAAGGGTTTCTGTCACAATCGCGTTACATATGATTAAAGTGACGTGAAGACGGCAGGTGTTTTCTATATATATAAATATATTATCAACAAAGTAAATCGAGTATCATAAATCGTAATTTATGGCAATTTTATTTTTTTGAACTTCAATTAGCTGCTGTCAGTTGACAATTGAAATACACTTGAGATGTCAAATGGTGACAAATTTTAGTATTCAGTTTAGTTTAGTGCAATCAACAGCAACAAGTGTAAATAAAAAAGCCACTAATTGCTGCTAAAATAATTGATTACTATCACTTACATTGAAGATGACACTTGTCGATTGTTGGTAAGAAATACAAGCTGTCCTCTCTACAAAAGGAAATCTATTTTTACGTATTTTTTAATGGCACAAAATATATACAAATGTACAAATACAATTGTGAAATAGATACACGCATACGAGAGCGTCTATATAAATCTGTGGTACCCATATATAGCCCCCTTCTCAATTCAATAAGTTTCAGACTCCTTTCCACCCTACGTTTCTGAAGTTTTTTTTTTTTTTTTTTTTTTTTGATGCATTAAAGAGAAAATAGCATATACCCACTACTTCGTTAGCGAATGTGGGAAGTATTTAAAACACAATACCAACCAATATTAACAATTTTAGAACCGTTTAGTAGCAATGTTCTCTTATAGTACTCAACCATACACACAAATTCTGATCGCAAAAGAAATCTAGCTCTATACAAAATTTGGTGTCATTTCTTACCATTTGTACTCTTGTAAAATTTCCAAATTTCAATTATAGCTTCACCCAAATCCAAATTAAGTACCAGTTAGTAAACATTAATATAAATTGTCATAACTACGTACATTAACAATCATAAATACGAATTTCAAACACTTCCCACATACCCCAATCTTAATTCCATATTTCAGGATTCTATCGGTTCACTTAAGGGGACCCCCCATTCTCGGGGTCAAACATTTTTTTGATCTAATTCGAATCTACACTCATTCAAGAATGTTCATACAAAATTTCAAGTGAAAATCTCAAGAACTCTTGAAGATATAGCCGATTTATTGTGTCAGCTTCAAGTCTTTAGCCGTCACTTGTATAGCTATCGTATGAAGTAGGATAAAGCCAATCGGTTAAGATCTTCCTTATTTTTTAACTTAGTTTGTGGTCAAAATTCGTCGATTTTTCAAAAATATTTTTTCAAAGTTCCGCCATTTTGTTAATTTTAGAGCGAAGTCAATAAGTTCATATGATACACATAGGTACAAATTTCCATTACTACCTACATCATGCAATCCAATGAAGATGTTATTACTCAATTTCAAGATTTCAGCTCTATCGGTTAGATTTTAATCCAAACTGTGCCAAATCTAGTGTCATTTAGTACATATTAGTAGGCATTTCCAAAACTTCCTACATACGAAGACCCCAACAGTGATCCTAACCACCATTTGGTACCATTTAGTACACATTAGTACGAATGTCCAAAACTTTCTACATAGCCCAATCCTACACCCCGATAGTGATCCTAATTTCAAATTTCAAGATTCTAGCTCTATCGGTTTACTCAAATCCACATTTGGTAATATTTTGAACACATTAGTACAAATTTCCAAAACATTCTACATATTCCAATCCTACGCCCAACATGTAACCCTAACTCCAAATTTCAGGATTCCAGCTGTATTGGTATTTAAATTGTACAAAATTTAGTACATATTTGTACGAATTTTCAAAACTTCCTACATACCCCAATCATTCACCCCCACAGTGATCCTAAATCCAAGTTTCAAGATACCAATTCTATTGGTTCGTCCATAATTCAAACTGTACAAAATTTAGTACACAGTAGTACAAATTTCCAACCCTGATCCTACACCCCCACAGTGATGCTAAATCTATGTTTTAGGATTAAAACTCTATCAGTTCACTCACAATTCAAATTGTACCAAATTTATTACACAGTAGTATCAATTTTCAAACCTTCCTACATACCCCAATCCTACCCCCACACTGATCCTAAATCCAAGTTTCAGGATTCTAACTCTATCGGTTCACCCACAATTTAATTTGTACCAAATTTAGTACACACACAAACCACAAACCTACACCCCCATAGTGATCCTCCTAAATCCAAGTTTCAAGATTCCAACTCTATCGGTTCACTCACAATTCAAATTGTACCTAATTTAGTACACAGTAGTACGAATTTCCAAAACTTCCTACATACTCCAATACTACACATCTGCAGTGATCCTAAATACAAATTTCAGGATTCCAACTCTATCGGTTCACTCACAATTCAAATTGTACCAAATTTAGTACACAGTAGTATCAATTTCCACCTCCACAGTGTTCCTAAATCAACATTTTAAGATTCCAACTCTTTCGGTTCACTCACAAATCAAATCGTACTAAATTTAGTACATAGTAGTACCAATTTCCAAACTTCCTACACCAACTCTATCGCTTCACACCTATTTAAATTCTACCAAATTTAGTACACGTACTACAAAATTCAAAAAATTTCTACATACCCCAACCCTACAACCCCACAGTGATCCTGACTCCAAATTTCATGATTCTAGCTTTATTGGTTCCCCTAAAATTCAAATTGTACCAAATTTAGTACCATTTAGTACCCATAAGTATTATTTTCTTAAACTGAATCATGACCCCAATCCCACACCCCTACAGTGATCCTAACTTCAAATTTCATTGTTCCCCAAATGCAAACTGTACCGATTATAGTACTTTTCGTACACATAAGTAACAAATTTCCAAAACTGTGATCATATCCCATATATTTACCCCGGTACTTTTAATTTCAAATTCCAGAATTCTAGCTCGATTTGTATCTCCAAATTAAATTTGTACCAAATATGGTACCATATAGTACTTTTCGTACACATGAGTACACGGTTTCAAAACCATGTCCTTAAATGGACCCTACTTCTAAACTGTAATTCACACTCTAAATTTCAAGTTTTTAGCGCTATACATTCAAATGCTACAGAATTGTACCAAATTTAGTACATTTTCGTACTTTTCGGAAAGTTATAGTTCGAATTTCCAAAAATCCTTTGGTACATCTATCCTACACCCCATCAAAGACTACCAAACCAAATTGCAGAGTTCTACCTCCACCGGTTCGCCAAATGCAAATGGTAGCACATTTATTACGTTTTAGTACGTTTTAGTTTATTACGTTTCGTACCGTTCTAGCACGAATTTCCAAAACCTCAGCCTTAACTGTCACCTTTAATCGCAGAGTGACCCTTACCAAAAATTTCAAGACTCTAGCTTCAGTCGTTTCGTCTGGACTTTGACGAATCGTCAATCACTTTACTCTTTTATTAGTATAGGTAGATATTCGGAGAAAATGTTCATGTGCCTATATTACCTGGTCTTTCTATTCGAAAGAATATAAATATATTAAGAGAATTGGCAGTTCTTTAAATAAACTAAACAATAATGATTGCTTATACATAAATATAAATATATTGGAATTTAAAAAATCAAATTTATCCCAATTATTTCTAATATATGGTATGAACTAGGATTTTTGACTTGGCTCCAAAATGACAGACATGAGAATATTATTTTTCGAAAACCCGACTATTTTAGGCCAAAAACCAATCTGGAAAATAGGTAAGATCTTCATCGATTGCATTTATCCTGGTTCATAACATAGCTATGTAGGTCCTGAATAACGTATTAAAATTTGGAACCGATTGGATGACTTATTTGAGTTATCGTGCCCACCAATGTTTCGAGAAAAACGGGTTTGAAATTTGAGAAGCACACTCGTCTATGACACAATAGATTGTATACATCTTCAAAAGCTGTTGAGATTTTATTGATACATTCCTGGTGAACTTACATGTTCATATTAAATAAAAATATCTATTATTTGAAACTGAGAGAATGATTCCCTTAAACGCCTTTGGTCGGGTCTGAACCACAATTCAATCATTAAATTTTATTTATAGTTAAAATTATACAACTCAATCATACATTTTATATTAAATATATATTTTTTTAATTTATTCCAGATGAGAGTATGCAATTCCACAGGTAAGTTCATTCTATTCATTATATCAATAGCAGATATCATAATAAGTCATATAGACACAATTTTCCGTTCCTTTATAAACATATTCCAAAAAAAAAAACACCCTTTTAAGAATACACGATAAGTTCGAACAACAAATTCCTTCCCATCTGTGAGTGTCGACGGAATGGCCAGCAGAGTTTATTGTGTGTGAATTTCTTGAATTTTTAATTATCACTTTTTTATGGCCAAACAGTTAATCGCAAATTGCGGTGCAGCCCTCCACCCGCCAATCAAACACAACAAGCAATAAATGTTTTTTTATTATTATTAATGGAAATAATGTAAATTTCTATGTATTATTTTGTATATCAGTTAACTCGTCACTATACATGGGAATATACGTTCAATAAATTTCTATGTTATAATGTTTATGTTTAAATCAGACATTGATATACCAATAAAAATTAAAGTTTTAAACTGAAATATAACTGGAAAACTACATTGACATTATGATAAAGCTGATAAATTAAAAATATAACAAAAATATTCAGAGAGTATTAAGTAATGTAATAAGTCAGGAACTGAGGTGTCTGAATTACGTGCCAATTCTTCAAAAAAATCGGCAGAGCTAAGTTGACATCCCTAGTTACAGCATTCGGCGAGGAATTATTAAACTATTTTTTTCCAAGGACTATCTAAATGGATGTTTTAAATTTTATATTTGAAGGACTGTCTGAATCGTTGATATTTTTCAAATATATATATTTAAAATAATATATATGTTGTGGATTTTTATACTCTCAAGCTTTTCATAAAAAATATCTAAAGCGCGGATTTTGTAAATTATATTTTTGTAGAGTCTTTTTGAAGCGTCGATTTCCTAAACTATATTTTTTAAAGATCTATCAACAGCGTGGATTATTAACTATTTTTATCAGGGTCTGTCAACTATATATTTCCAGGGACAAACTTGAGCTATGAATATCTGAATATTTAAAAACAAATTTAAGTCTATCTAAAGCTAGGATTATTTAAAACATATAATTTTGATACATCCAAATCGTGAATTTTCTAACCATTATTTTTCTATATTCTACCAAAACTCGGATTTTCATCCATATTTTTTTTCTAAAGCGTGAATTTATTATCTACAGTTCCGTTCCAGAACTGGCTGGCTTTTAGCAGCAAGGAAAGTAGTAAAATCGGACGGGGCCAACTATATTATACCCTTCACCACTTTGGGTATATTGAACATGAATCTTAACAGACGTTGCATTTTTGAAGGACCAGTAAAATGAAATTGGAGCCATAAACATATCTTTCTGCAACCTATACTAAATTTTTCATTCGGTCAGATATAGAGTTGCTTCTTACTATGGGACAAAATTATGTAAATCAATTTAAAGTATATATCAATCGGTCACCCGTTGATTATTTCGATACATATCTGATAAACATGAAGAGTTTTGTGCACCATTTACTTCAAATCGTACGAAAATATGTATAAAAGCTATATCGAAATCTAAGCCGATTTCATCGAAACTTGTCACAGAATATCAAAACAATATATAGGAACTATACCTAAATCTGAACCAAAATTTGCACACGTTATCTCATAATAACTTCAATAAGTTGTGCAAATTCCCCAACCTGGGAATTTCGGTGCAGCATTTATATCTAACTTATAAGTTATACGAAGTTCATTACGAAAGATATATGTGGACTTTGAAACTTAACACACATCATTCAAGACTATTCAGTACGCTATACCAAATTTCGTGCAAATCGAAAGGCATATAGGGACTCTGGTGCACCATTTAATATATATGGGAGCTATATTTAAATTTCGTGCAAATCGAAAGATATGTAGGGACTTTGACACACCATTTTCCTTAAATCGGACGAAAATATATATGGGAGCTATATCTTAATCGGAACTGGTTTTCACGAAACTTAACACACATCATTCAAGACTTTATTCAGTACGATATACCAAATTTCGTGCCAATCGAAAGATATTTAGGGACTTTGGTGCACCACATCATTCTAGGCTTAATTCAGTACGCTGTGCCAAATTTCGTGCAAATCTAAAGATATATAGGGACTCTGGTGCACCATTTGCCTAAAATCGTACGAAAATATATATGTGAGCTATATCTTAATCGGAACCGATTTTCACGAAAATTAACACACATCATTCAAGACTTTATTCAGTACGCTATTCTAAATTTCGTGCAAATCTGAAGATATTTAGGGACTTTGGTGCACCATTTACCTTAAATCGGACGAAAATATATATGGGAGCTATATATAAATCTGAACCGATTTTCATGAAACTTAGCACACATCATTCTAGGCTTAATTCTGTACACTGTGCCAAATATGGGAGCTATATCTAAATCTGAACCGATTTTTTCCCAATTTCTATAGGGTTCGTCCTTGTGCCAAGTAAGTGACGTATGCCAAATTTCATCCAATTCGGATAATAAATGCTTTGTTTACAATTATACATGGACAGACAGACGGACGGACGGACTTGCATAAATCGACTTAAAAAGTAATTCTATGCATATTCTCAAAAGGAGCCATGTGTCTATCTCGTTTCCTTTTGCCTGTTACAAACATATACACAAAGACATAATACCCTGCACCACAGTGTGGTGAAGGTTATAAGAATCTACTAATTTTACAAGTTTTCCCCTTTTTACTCGAAAACCATATTTTTGAATCATATTTAAGAGAACACAAAACAAAATGGCGTTCTCTTTGTAAACTTTTTACTCCAAAAATTTGTCCGAGTAAAAATGGTAAAGAGGAATGCCAACTTCTGATTGGCTGTTATGTTCATTGCCATTATTGCCATCTAATTTTGGCATATATACTAGATTTGCGTTCCCGAACTTTTCTAATTATTTTGTACTCTGAGAGCGATTTTGAAATGTTTCCCTTTACTATCTATCTATCTATCTATCTATCTATCTATCTATATTTTTCAGGGCCAATCTTGAGCTTAGATTTTTTAAACAATATTTTTTAAGTCGCGAATTTTTATAATGCATTTGTTATGTTTAAAGCGAGTATTTTTAAAACTATATTTTTACGCCTAATTTTTCAAACTAAATTTTCTTCAGGGTCTATCTAATGCGTGGATTTTTAAACTACATTTTTTCATGGACTATCTAAAGTGCGAATAATTTAAATTATATTTTTAGCGTCTATCTAAACCGTGAATTTTTTAACCAAATATTTTTCCAGGGTGCCACACAATTCTCTGAAACGATACATAAACATGTTGTACTACTAAACTATGCACGATGCTATGCTACAATGTTTTTTTTTAACAAATCTTCAAATTAATTTTCAAGGTCTTTTCTTGCTTCTTCGGCTGCTTAAAATATATTTTTGCAACACCCTCATATTTTGACTTCCATTATATGGCTCATAGGTCATAAGTGGCCCTTGTGTTATAATATATTCAGTGAAACTTCACTATTAACCTAGTAAAATTTCATAAAAATTAATAAAATATCCAATTGTCACGTCCTACGGTGTGTGTGTATATACCACTCCCCCACCTCACACAACAACGTATGGCATTCAATTATTATTTCGATAGTTTGAAGATTTTTGTTAGTTTTTTGCAATAATTTTTTAAGATATTTTACGAATTTTTTTTTTTTGTCGTTTGTGTGTGTTTGTAAGTGAGTACCTCGTAATTAATCCATGCAACACATAAAGATTCTTAAGTGTTTAAACAAATCCTCCACAAAAATTTGATTCTTGATTGCTGATTTTGATGCCACAAATTAACATAAATACATAATGTTGAACGTGTACCTGGCAAAAGGTGACTAATTAATTCAAAAGTCACACAAAAGAGCACCAAAACATTAACAACAAAACATAAAGCAACAAAAATACATATGCAACTCAAAAACAAAAATAAAAATAAATGCAACTACAACTACAACAACAAAAAGCATTATAATTAAACATTAAGTTTTATACTTGAAAAATCATAAAATTCAATGGAAAAATAATGATGGTAAAAAAACACTGTTTGCTGATGGCTTGTCATGGTTTGCCACAAATGATGGTAGTGGCGATGATCCATCTGTTTGGCGGTTTAGTGAAAATCTCCATTGAAGAGAAGTGCAATTACTCAGCAAGCGAGAGAAGTGTGAAAAGTTGTGCACAAGATTGTTCCATTACTTCAAATGAGCCTGAAATAAATAAATGAATGGGTTTTAAAAGGGAAAATTAAATTTACACCATAAATATAGATTTTTACGTTATAATGTTAAATGTCCACATTTTAGATAGTACTTAAAAAATTATTTTAAACCAGTGAGCGGAGCAGTATAGTCGGATGGGGCCAACCATATAATACCCTACACAACTTCCACGAAAATTTAACTTTGCGTTATTTGTACCCTCTTGAAACCTGACTAAAGGTAAACATATATTACTAATATTCAGTAGACGAGGGCTATATTTGTCCAGATTCTCTTTACCGTGGGTTATGTAGTGATGTTGGGCTTTCAATTGTGACCTATAGATCGACTCAAAAAAAACACACAAAATTTTAATTTTTCGGTCCACTTCATCCCAAAATTATTATCTGATCATCACCGAAAGTTATAGGCGTTGTCCTTGATCATAACTGGGATCTCATGGAAAATTTCAAAGCGATCAGCGCTATATTTTGGCCCTCTAGTGTGTTTTTGGTTTACTAAATAATGTCTGAATACGTAAGCACCTGTAAATATTTAAGTGTAGCTCCTACATATGTATCAATTTAAAGGTCAACCACTCCTCTTGAACATACTATCAACTTTTTGTGTCTAGGTCCTTCAGGGGCAAATATATACGCCATAGAATACAAATTTTGTCATTTTTCACACAAAAGTCAGGGTCCATTTGACCCGATAAATATTGACCGATCTTTATTAAAACAGCATGCTTATTCTTTGTCCCGATAACCTTCTCCCTGCAAAAAATTCGCGTTGTTTGAGCCATAATTGCGGCCTCTGGAGCGACCAGAAAATCAGACAAAAATAAAGTTTTTGGTCCATTTCATCCCCTAAATATTAACCGATCTTTATCAAAAACAATAGGGGTCTTCATTGGCCAGAACCCATTCTACATGCAAAATTTCGTGAAGATTGGTCCATAACTGTGGCCTGTATCGTGTTTACAAATTATAATGGACAGACGGACGGACGGACACACATGTCTAGACCGACTCAGCTAGTCGAGATATGACGATCGGTATACTTAAAAGTGGGTCTAGGACCAATATTTCGCGGCGTTACAAACTTTTGGGGCTGCACAAAGCTATAATACCTTGACAACATAGTTGTGTAGGGTATAAAAATCCACGTTTAATATACTTACTTAGCTGGCTTCTGACAGAACGGCTGTTCCATAAGCCGAGCTTAAGCAAGATTTTTCAAGCGCGTCGGTAATGTGCGCATATCCTCCAATTTGAAAGACCATGTTCCGAGATGTAGTCTTCTACTTGATCTCTCCATCTAATTCGTGGCCTTGCCTTCTGCGTGAACCATCAGTAGGCTTATATGCCTTTTGAGCTGTGGCACTCTCTTCCATTCGCACAACATGGCCCAGTCACCGTGGTCGCTGCAGCTCAATACGACTGACTATATCAATGTTCGCGTATAGATTGTAAAGTTCTTGGTTCATTCGACGCCGATATTCACCGTCTACACAGATCGGTACATAGATCTTTCGGAGAATTTTTCTCTCAAACACTCCAAGAGTATCTTCATCTGCTTTAGCAAGTATCCATGCTTCAGATCCATATAACTACACGGCTAGTATCAGTGTCTTGTAGAGTGTGAGTTTGATCTGGCGGAAAGTGACCTTGTTTCTAAACTGCTTACTTAAGGGCACCCCCGCCCCCACACCATTCTTTTTCGATTTTTTATTTGTAATATTTTAAATGGGCCTGTAAATAAATACCAATGCTTTTTAGGATTTGTAGCTTTGCACATATATTTGAAGATTTAAAAAGGAAGAGAAATAATTTACATCAATTTTTTGTTGTTGTTAGAAAGAGTACATTTCTGGTTCTTGTATGAATTAGGATTATTGACTTCGCACAACAAATAACAAAATGGTGGAACTTTGAAAAAAAAAAATGGAAAATCGCCTATTTTTTACCACAAACTAAGTTCAAAAATAAGGAAGATCTTCACCAATTGGCTTTATCCTAGTTCATACGGGAGCTATACACTCCCAGAGAAACGTGTCAAAATTTGGAATCAATTGCATTATTAGTTTTTGAGTTATCGTGCCCGCCATTCGTAAACACACAGTTTCGAGAAAAAATGCGTTTAAAGTTTGAGAATCACTCTTACCACCACTTAATGCTGACACAATAAATTTTATAGGGGCATTCTAGAATTAGAGTAGATTCGAATTAAATAAAAAAATGTTTGACACCGAGCATGGGGGGTCCCCTTTAACCGTAATAGTATCTGTTGGCCAACACTATTCTTCTCCGAATTTCAAAACTGATGTCATTAGTTAATTATGGAGGTATCAAATCATTGACTATCCCGAAGCTGTAGTTGTCAAGTTCTACAGTTGGCCCGAGTCAACTGGACGTCTTGGCCGTTGATACCATGAGCTTGGTCATCTCGCCACCCACTTTGGAAGACTTCTTCTCAATTTGTTAAAAAGTAGCTGTTACCGCTCGCAATGTTCGACCAATCATATCGATGTCGTCGTCGTAGGCGAGTAATATGTGTTGTTTGGTGTACAAAGTGCCATTTCTGTTCACCTTTGCGTCTCGTATGACATTTTCCAGCAGGATGTTAAACAGATCACACGACAAACTGTCACCTTGCCTGAATCTTCGTTCGGTATTGGGTCTTATCCAGTATGTGTGAGCTATATCTAAATCTGAACCGATTTTCACGAAACTTAGCACACATCATTCTAGACTTAATTCAGTACGCTATGCCAAAATTCGTGCAAATCGAATGATATATAGGGACTTTGGTGCACCATTTACAAAAAATTGGACGAAAATATATATTGGAGCTATATCTAAATCTGAACCGATTTTCACGAAACTTAGCACACATCATTCTAGACTTAATTCAGTACGCTATGCCAAATTTCGTGCAAATCGGAAGATAAATAGGGACTTTGGTACATTAATTACCTTAAATTGGACGAAGATATATAGGGGACCTATATCTAAATCTGAACCGATTTTCACGAAACTTGGCATACATCAATCTAGGCTTAATTCAGTACGTTATTCCAAATTTCGTGCAAATCGAATGAAGATATATATGGAAGCTATATCTAAATCTGAACCAATTTTTCCCAATTTCAATAGGGTTTGTCCTTGTGCCAAACAAATGAGCTGTGCCAAATTTCATCCAATTCGAATCATAAATGCGACCTGTACTTTGTTTACAATTTAACATGGACAGATGGATGGACGGACATGCATAAATCGACTCAGAAAACGATTCTATGCATATTCTCAAAAGGAACCATGGGTCTACCTCGATCATTTTTGCCTGTTACAAACATATGCACAAAGTGGAGTGAACGGTATAAAAATCCACGCTTCAGATTGAAAAAAAAAATATTGATTAAAAAAATCCACGATTGATTAAAAAAATCCACGAAAATTTCAAAATATATTTCCCTCCTCTAGTGTGATAGGTTACTAAATATTTTATGAATACGTAAGCTCATGAAAATATTTAAGTATAACTCCCACATCCGAGCACATACGAAAATAAATGATATCTATTGAAAGGTCAACTACTTCTCTTGGATATATTATCAACTTCTCGGGTCTATATCCTTCAGGAGTAAATATATACGCCATAGAATACAAATTTTGTAATTTTTCACACAAAAGTCAGGGTCCATTAGACCCACTAAATATTGACCGATCTTTATCAAAACAGACATGCTTATTCTTTGGCCGGACCCCCTTCTCCATGTAAAAATTCGGTATGTTTGGGCCATAATTGAGGCCTCTATAGCGACCAGAAAATCAGACAAAAATTAAGTATTTGGTCCATTTCATCTCCTAAATATTAAACGATCTTTACCAAAAACAATTAGGGTTCATTGGCCAGAACCCATCCAACATGCAATGCTATAATACCCTGACAACAAAGTTGTGTACGGTATAAAAATCAACGCTTCAGATTGAAAAAATATAGTTTAAAAAATCCACGCTTCGGATAGTTTTTAAAAATATATAGTTTAAAAAATCCACGCTTCGGATAGTTTTTAAAAATATATAGTTTAATAAATCCACGCTTCAGATAGTTTTTGAAAACAAAAAACCACTCTTCAGATAGTTCTTAAAAATATAGAAGTGTAAAAAGTCCGCACTTTAGACAGTCATACTTAATAAAAAATATAGTAAAAAAATCCTTGAAAAAATTTTAGTTTAAAAAAATCCACGCTTCTTGCAAAACTTAACAAGCCCAGGCTTCAGATATAGTTTAAAAACCAGGCTTCAGATATTCTTTGAAAAAGTATGGTTTGACAAAATCCACGCTTCAGATCATCTTTGAACTTATAAAACGCACTTCAGATAATCATTTAAGAAATATAGTGTAAAAAAATCCATCAATTACTTGAAAATTAGTCGCGTTCGGCAACTCGTCTTCACAATAATAATTGTGGAGGTATACTAGTTCTCGAATAAACTGTTTTTAACCTCCGACATATATTCCCGATTTAACAGATCACCCCTTATCCCATGGCATCCATTCAACCTGACCAGGCCATTCTTAAAAAAGTACTTAAATTGTTTCTCTAATAACTTCACCAATATTGCAAAGACAACAACAACAATAACATTAAAGCTAACCACAAATAAAACTCCACCAAAAACAATCTATCAAACCAAGACTCTCTGCCAGATGGATGTTAGAAAACAAATTGTAGATAAATATATTGAAAAGAAAAAAATCTAAAAAATACTGATAAACAAAAATATTATTACGCAAAAATATGCTTTAAGGTCGCATTTATAATAAGTCATCATTTTTTTGCTGTTGTTATTACCAACTATATGACAACAGCAGCACCGGTATTGCTGGTTATGGTGTGATACCAAAACGACCCATGAACACCACGAACGTAAAAGTACTTAAGATGCTGCGCTACGAGTTATGATCCATCTATTACCGCTAAAAATCTCCACGCAAATCAAAATTTGAAAAAAGCCAACCAAACCCATTGATGTGATTCGAATGATAACTTCCAACAGAAATATAAAAAAGAACAACAACACCAATAATATGCTAAAAATACATCCATATGTATATATATTTTTTGAAAATTTGCGGGGTTATAAGTGTTCCTAGAGAGTATGTTGGTAGCCAAGTAGCTTGTCATTATGGAATAACACATCATCGCATAATTAATGAATAATGCTATCAAATTATAAATTAATTTATAATTTATTGAAAACGGAAAGACTGAATAATGCTATCAAATTATAAATTAATTTATAATTTATTGAAAACAGAAAGACTGAATGCACCCATAAATCGAACTAATAGCAAACACACTACATATAGTAGTAGGTAATGTCGAATTTATTATGCCCTACACACTTTAGAAAGCTCTTGAGAATATTCAGTTTCAAAAGAAAATATAGTTTAAAAAGTCAACGATTAACAATATGTAGTTAAAAAAACGCTGCAAATTTTAAAATTGTAAATTGTAAATCCGCACTTTAGATAGTCCTTGAAAAAAAAATATTTTGTAAATCAAGTTTTTCAGGACAATCTTTATGGGTTTTTTTTTTTTTTTTTTTTTTTTTTTTTTTTTGTTTTATTATTTTAAATTTTTAAAATATATATATTTTATATGTATTTTAAGTACAATCAAAGGCGATGTGGGGGTCTAGCAACTATATAAAGGCCTACCTATAAAAACCCATATTTTTAAGGGCCTATCTATAAACCGTAGATTTTTAAACTACATTATGTCAGTCTCTATATAAAGTGTAGATTTTTTTTAAACTATACTTTTTGTACGATCTATCCAATCCGAGGATTTTTTAACTTTATTTATTCAGGGTCTATCGAAAGCGTGGATTTTTAACTATAGTTTGTAAATATATATATATATATATATATTATATATATATATATATATTCTAAGCGTTAATTTAAAATTAAAAATTTTATACTTTTTCAGTGTTTATCCAAATTGTGGATTTTTAAACAATATTTTTTCGGGGCCAATCTTGATGTTACTTTTTTAACTATATTTATTCTGAGTCTTTCTTACACGTCGATTTTTAAACTATATTTTTTCCAGTGTCTATTTTTTCAAACTATATTTTTCAGTGCCTATCTAAAGTCTTAAACTATATTTTTTAGGGTATATCCAAATCGTTTTTTTTTTACTTTATTTATTAATTTAGCGTCTATTTATTTTTTAGGGCTTATTTAAAGGGTGGATTTTTTAAACTATATTTTCAGGGTCATTATTGAGCGTTGTTTTTATACGCTTCACAACTATGTTGTCAGGGTATTATATATTTGTGTAGCGCCAAGAGTTTATAACGCCGCGAAATATTGATCCTAGATCCACCTTCAAGGAACCGATTGTCATATCTCGACTAGCTGAGTCAATTTGTAAACACGATACAGGCCACAGTTATGGGCCAATTTTTTCATGTAGAATGGGTTCTGCCTAATGAAGACCCCTATAGTATTATGGTATTATGTATTTGTGTATATGTTTGTAACAGGCAAAAGGAATTGAGGTAGACCCATGGTTGCTTTTCAGAATATGCATAGAATCACTTTCTGAATCGATTTATGCATGCCCGTCCGTCTGCTGATATTAAATTGTAAACAAAGTACAGGTCGCATTTATAATCCGATTTGGATGAAATTTGGCACAAGTCACTTATTTGGTCCAAGGACGAACCCTATTGAAATTGGAGAAAATCGGTTCAGATTAGCTCCCATATATATTTTCGTCCGATTTTAGGTAACTTGAGCACCAAAGACCCTGAAAGTCATTCAATTTGCACGAATTTTGGCATATCGTACTGACCTAAGTGTAGAATGACGTGAGCTAAGTTTCGTGAAAATCGGTTAAGATTTAGATATAGCTCCATATACAGTTTCGCCCGATTTTAGGTAAATGGTGCATCAAAGTCCCTTAAAATCATGGGATTTGCACGAATTTTGGCACAGGGTACTGAATTATATCTAGAACGAAGTGTGCAAAGTTTGGTGAAAATCGGTTCAGATTTAGATATAGCTCCCATATATAGCATCGCCCGATTTTAATGTAAATGGTGCACCAAAGTCCCTGTAAATCATTCAATTTGCACGATTTTTGACACAACGAACTTAATTAAATCTAGAATGATGTGTGCTAAGTTTCGTGAAAGTCGGTTCAGATTTAGATATAGCTTCCATATATAGTTTCACCCGATTTTAAGTAATTGGTGCCCCGAAGTCCCTGAAAGTCATGAGGTTTGCACGAATTTTGGCACAACGCACTAAAATAAGTCTAGAATGTTGTGTGCAAAATTTCGTGAAAATCGGATATATTTGTAGAATATACTCAAAGTGGTGAAGGGTATCATATAGTCGGCCCAGTCCGACTTTAATACATTCCTTACTGGTTTTTGGTATAGATCGGTTCATATTTAGAGGATAAAATGGACCAAATACTTAATTTTTTCTGTTTATCTTATCGCTCCAGAGGCCGCAATTATGGCCCAAACATCGCGAATTTTACATGGAGAAGGAGATATAATCAGCCAAAGAATTAGCATGCATGTATTGATAAAGATCGGTCAAATTGGCCCTGCTTTTTGTGTGAAAAATTACAAAATTTTTATTCTATGGCGTATATATTTACTCCTGAAGGACATAGACGCGAGAAGTTGATAGTATACCCAAGATGAGTGGTTGGCCTTTAAATTGACACCTATTATATTGTCGTATGTACTCGGATGTGTGAATTACTCTTAAATATTTGCAAGTGCTTACTTGGTCAGATATTATTTAGTAACATTTAGTATAAAGCGTCGATTTTTAAACTATATTTTTTCATAGTCTATCTGAAGCTTGAATTTTTCACAATATATTTTTTTAGGGTCTATCTCAAGCATTGATTTATAAACCATATTTTGTAGGGTCTATCTACAGCGAGGATTTTCAAACTACTGTTGATCAGTTTCTATCTAAAGTGTGGATATTTTAAACTATCTTTTTCGAAGTCTATACAAAGTCAGATATTTTTTTCAGATACGATATGTATTAAAGTTAATCTAATTCATTCGGAGAAGGCATCCCATCTCCCTGTAGGAGATTATCTATACAAATGCTGTAGGAGATATATTTTTGTTTGTTTCTTATCTGCTGGAGTTAGTTAGAACCATTTATTTGAAGCTAAGCGTATTAAAAACATGTGTCTGAACACATATTTTAACGCCATCATTTGTATATTATCGAAATTTAATTATGGAAAACACTAATTTAAATATTTATGCATAATTTATAAAATTAATTCTTTGTTTATAATTTTTATCATAAAGTTGCGATTGTTCCTTTTGTAATACCTCCAAAAATTCGTCGAAGATTTTAACCATAATTTCCAACAGAAGTGGTTTTCATTTGGCATTCCGTCTTAGCAGAAAATTTTCAATATAACATGCATATAAATAGTCATAGACCCTTTTTTCAATCGCAGTGACTGTAACTTTATATTTCGTAAAAAAAATTCCCTGGAAGACATTTTACAATGAAAAGGCTTCATAATAAGGGTCCCGGTAGATTTTAGATATTTAAATGCCCATAGAGGATGTTATGAATATTTCTACTTTATTCGTAGGTATTCTATTATACGCCACTGACTTTCATATATTTTAAGTTGTTTGCCTATGCGGAACATAATTTACTGGTTTAATTTATTATTTTCCGACTCATTATTTGAGTATTTTAAAATATGAACTATTGCAAAACTGATTCTAAACTCCATAAAATTATACGACTAATAATGCATTTTGTAACGGACATTAAAAACAAATAAATTTTATTTAGTTTCACATATTAACATTAATATACCATAATGTTTGCCAAGAAAACAAAAGACTTAAGCAACAAACTACAATTTTATTTGTTCGTCTTTCCAACAACAGCAAATATCTATATATAACATCTACCAAAAATGTAGTTAAAACAATAATTAAATTAGTCAAATTTAAGAAGCACAATTCTTTTGCTATTAGGTGCTAATTCATATTTAGCAGCTTCTAGCAAAATTGCAACAGAGTTTATTCGTTTTATGGTAGGTAATGTTTTGTTGCTTCTAACAGAAAATTAGCAAAAGCAAATTGCATAATAATTTTGTTGCACGTTGATCGTATTTTTTCGACAAATTTGTTAATGACCAATTATTGCACTTGGCAAAAAAAAAAACAAAAAGGAACAACAATAACAACACCAACAAAACTGAAACCAAATAAAAGTGAAAAAATGTCTTAACAGCACATTACTGGTAGACACACTTTAACACCTTTGGTATTTATGCTCGTACGAGTCTCCCAGGTTGCCATGAATATGTAAAGGTGTTAAAATAGTTTATTTGTCAATATGTGTCAACACATTGAATAGCCTATATAATAGGGTGTTTAGAAATTGGTATGATGGAAAGGGAGGATTATTAGGCTGGGATTTTCAAAAAAAAATGTGGATAATAAGAACTGATACAAAATGTCTTGTAGGAAATGACCAATGATTTCCATGATAAGTTGTAATCGCAATATTTTGTGAATTTTAGTTTAAAGAAAATCCATCATGCCACCATTAATAAATACCTTCAAACCTATTTGCATAGTAACATTATTAGCTGTGGCATAGCATAACATATTGGACACATTCATTTCATCCATTTCATGCGTAAATATTTATGCTTATGCTGGAATAAAAGCATTTCATTGAGACCTATTGACATAATATACCTACATAGTTTGCAGTTTGTATGTAAAAACAAAAACACAGCAACATAAGCACGTGCCACATAATGCAATATGTGAGCTATGTTTTTTTCTACCTTTTTCCTAAATGAGAACGATCATAAATGATGTTTTTTTCATACGCCGTATGCGAACAGACATATTTTGTGTTATAGTTCAGTTTCCTTACGACGCTTTTTGTTGCGTTAACCTAAAATATGGATATTAGGTGTTGTAGCTACTCAATTGAAAGTGCTTTGACACCGATGTAAATTTGTGACACGCAACAAAATTATGTCAATCGTCATTTTTTGTTAGATGGAAGTAAAACCGAAAGTATTCAATGAATGTAATACCCTAAAATCGTTTTGTTAGTATTAGTGTGTTTACAATGGAAATTTTTATTGGTGACTAGCGGGCCCGGCAAACGTTGTCTTGCCTTACAATATTGTTGCTGTATAATTTTCGGCATTTCAGGTTTGTGTTTATAGCCTCCACCATCAGGTGGATTGTACAGATTTTTGGATTACTTTGGTATTTATCAGATCACCCTTAAAGTAATGAGCGAGCCATGTTGCTATTTTTGTCTTCTAAAGTTTCGGTGGATATAAGTTTATGAATTATTGAATTCGTGAAAAATAAATTTAAATTCACATATTCGGGCATAATTAAATTTTCCCAATATATTTATAAGACTTCCATATAACGGTAGCGCAAAAGCCCCACGATTTAAAAACAACTTTGAAATTTGCACATATATTTCTAGTACTTATAAGATATTTGATATTGAAAATGTTCAATTTCGGTTTCCTTTTTGGGTCCACTGTATAACGGCAAAGGATACCGTTATATGGGAGCTATCCGAATAATTGGGAAAATATTGATATTATTAATAAGGGAGATTTTCTTCTAAATAAGTGTATTATTGAGCAGTAATCTCCCTTATTAATAATATAAATATTGACCCAATTATTCGGATAGCTCCCATATAACGGTATCCCTTAATATTCGGTGTTTGGTTGTTTTATTTGGTAGAAAGAATAGTACTAAAATCATTTATATTGGTCCACTCTTTGAAGTAGCTCCCTCTTTACCAAAAATTATCAATATTGGTCCAAGTTTGCGGGTAGCCCCCCATATAATGGTATCCCCATTGTTTTGTTTTCTCATATGGTGTCAAATCTTCCTTCCAAAAATTAATATATATCCATTCTCATTGTAGTAGCTGTAATATACCATATCGGGATATGGAAGGGTAAAACACATTTTTGAGGAAACATTTCTATTTTCCACCAAGTTTCGATATACATACATATTTCCTGTTTAATTTTCGGTATGTTGAAGTTCTTAACTCCTTTTTCCAACCTGAGTGTGTAATTAAGAACATTATTTATAAAGACAACCTACTACCACATAATATTGTAACATTGTCCCCATTTAAATGTCCCGACCGATTTAAGGAATATACATATGAGAAGGTAGGTGAAAAGTTGTTATATGTTATTAGATCTCCTAATTTAATATATCGGTAGGTGGCAACATTTAAGGTACTTTAAGGAATAAAATGTCCCTATGGAACTATTATTATTTTAAGAAATATAATATAGGGCATGGTCGAATCAGAACTCATTTTTATCAATTTGTCAAATTAACAAATACACACTTTTCCAAATATACTTCTCAATTATTTTTTTGAATTCTCACAAAAAAGTTTCAATACATTATCAAATCAAATTAACAAATATTTTCCAAATTTTCAATAATTGACAAATAAAGGCTTAAATAAATAATTCGCTACCAATTTTCGCCATCTCAAAATAACAATTACGATATGGTGCAACCAAATAACTCGATTCTAAATTCGTGGAAATGCAAATAAGATTCATAATATTTTCTTGCTAATTTTTCGTTTTTTTTTTCTTACCTTTTAAACATTCCCCGAAGCTCCACGAATATTTCAAGACCAAGATAAGAAAAATCTGTTTAGCCGTTCTCGAGTTTTAGCGAGACTAACGAACAGCAATTCATTTTATATATATAGATTTTACAAAACACAAGACGTTTTAGTAGAAAATAATCGATCGATATACCATCATTAAATTTTCATTCGGTTTCCAACACCTTAAGGTATTCACCAGGGACCGCATAAATTATATATAATTGAACATAATAATACGTCCGTCTTTAGAAATCACAATAGCTTAAATATAGGACTTTGAAACTTTGCGCATACATTGCCTTTGCCCGTAGGATGTTATTATATTAAAAATTGGATACACCTGTAATGTTGTATTTAGGGCCTGTAATGTTGTATTTAGGGCTATCATTGAGTAGCAAAACTTTCTTCTAAAGGAGCGGTAGCTCCAAAAATTAGACATTTGCTCATATTTCTAAGCCGAAGTGGCTGAAATTCAGTGTTTTGGATTTCACTTGGGGAGTAATACTTTCTAAAAAGTATTATCAAGTTCCCTAACTATCAAAATTTCGGTATTTTGGAGAGTTGGGGAAATGTTTCCACATTTTTATATCCTCCACCATGGAAGTGTATGTCTGTCTGTTCGTCAGTTGAAATCACGATAGAGCTTGAAATATTAGATTTGGAAAAACGAAATCCATAATTTTTTTGGCAGATGGCTTCACTGATAGATTTATCGTAAAATATCGATAAAACAATTTCTGATTAATGCTCGTTGGAAGGGTGACATTTCGCAGTAAAAAAATATATTATTTTTTTATGCATTCAGTTGTGAGTTACAGGGTGTTAAAAATGGAAGCGAACAAAGAGAAAATTAGAAAAGTACATTTTACAGTTTTTCTTTGACAAAGGCGAAAATGCAAGCCAAGCGGCAAAAATTGAGAATGGTGTTTATGGCTCCGATACTGTAACAGCCAATTATGTGCAATTTTGGTTTCGTAGATTCCGTTCAGGATTTTTTTATGTTAAAGATGTACCTCGTCGTCGAAAATGTCGATGAAATCGGAGACCGGCATGTTAGCAGTCGTAACGTCGCCATTTAAACCATTTACACCAAAAAATTGATTTATTTTTTTCCCAGCCTAATATTTTAGCTAGAGCTTTGGAATTTTGGACAGACATTGCTAATACTCCTAGGATGTTTGGCATTGCAAATGGGATATATCGGTCCACGTTTTGGTGTAGCCCTCATATAACGCTCCCAATATTCAGTATTTTGTGGTATTTCAGTATTGCCTGTAATTCGGCATTTTGGATTCTCGTAGTATTGCACATCCCAGTACGAAAAATTATTAATATTGACCCATGTTTCAGGGTAGCCCCCATATAACGGTAACCCCAGTATTCGGCATTTTTGGGGATTTTGGACACGTTTCCCAACCAGCTTGACTGCAATGTAGTATGAATAGCACATGTTCATACCAATGAATAGCACATGTTCATACCAAGAAGTATTAACATATTGACCAGAAATTATTAATATTTTGCAGTGTTTCAATTTGGGTAGCCCTAATAATTCTATATATATAGTTTTACAAAACACAATGTTTTAGTCTTTTGTGGCTTATCATTAAATTTTCACGTTTTTCTACGCAATTCACCAGGCTGTAATTTATATATTTGATCTTCTTTTTTGAAATCAAATAGCATATAGGACTTTGGAACCGTACCGGAAATTATTAATATTTTGCAGTGAAATTGGCTGTAATTTGGTGTTTGGGTTCTCAAAGCGGTACCACCACACTTCGACACTAATAATTATCGGTATTTTGAGAATTTTGGACATGTTTCCAAACCGAATTTGTTCGTAATTTTGTATTTTGTATTCTAATTGGCTGACAAATCTCACTAGCAAAAATATCAATACTGACCTCCGTTTTATTATTGTCCCATATAACGGTAGCCCCACTATTAGTATTTTCCCCACGTAATTATACCCTTCAACACACTGTGGTACAGGGTATTATGTCTTTGTGCATATGTTTGTAATAGGCAAAAATAATCGAGATAGACCCTTTTGAGAATATGCATAGAATCACTTTCTGAGTCGATTTACACATGTCCGTCTGTCCGTCCGTCCATGTATTTTTGTGAACAAAGTACAGGTCGCATTTATGATCCGAATTGGATGAAATTTGGCACAGCTCATTTGTTTGGCCCAAGGACGAACCCTATTGAAAATCGGTTCAGATTCAGATATAGCTCCCATATATATCTTCGTCCGATTTAAGGTAAATGGTGTACCAAAGTCCCTATATATCTTTCGATTTGCACGAAATTTGGAATAGCGCACTGAATTAAGTCTAGAATGATGTGTGCAAAGTTTCGGGAAAATCGGTTCATATTTAGATATAGCTCTCATATATATTTGCATCCGATTTTAGGTAATTGGTGCATCAAAGTCTCTAAAAATCATTCGATTTGTATGAAATTTGTCATATCGTACTGAAATAAGTCTATAATGACGTGTGCACAATTTCGTGAAAATCGGTTCAGAATTAGATATAGCTCCCATATATATTTTCGTCCGATTTTATGTAATTGGTGCACCAAAGACCCTATATATCTTTCGATTTCACGAATTTTGGTATAGAATTAAGTCTAGAATGATGATGCTAAGCTTCGCGAAAAGATCCATAGCAAGGCCGATTGACACAATGTGCTGAAGTAATATAAATTAGTCTCTGGCAAGTTTCCTTGAAATCGGTTCAGATATAGATATATAGGATACATGTGTAGAATATACCCAAAGTGGTGAAGGGTATCATATAGTCGGCCCAGTCCGACTTTACTGGTTTTCGGTATGTGCAAGGACATATCATAACATGATTTTTCTTCTAGGAGCCGCCATTAATTTTCGATATTTTGATTGTCATACAAATTTGGCCCGCATAATCTTAACGGCTTTATAAATAGTTTTCTATTGTATTTTTTGAGTTATCATTCCTTCTTCCAAACATCAATATAGTTTCAAGTTTTTTACAGCCATCATTTAATGGTGGGTAACATTAAATGATGGCTGTTTTTTGTTTGCATTTTGACAATTTCGATTTATTTCTACGTTTTTTTTAACAAAACTACATACCTAGCCCACTTTTCCGACCGGAATGTATGTAACCTATATTCTGTTTTCTCAGCTCGATTTTAGGTATTTCGAATGCCCACCTCATGGTGGCCCTGTTGAAGTTAAAGATTTTTAAAATTTTCCTTGATGTTCGGAAATATAAAAGATATCATTGGGTGTCATGTCACAGCTGTTTGATGCATCATTTCGACGTATTGAGAAGTAAAAAAGCTAGGTTTAGGGAATTTGTAATTTTTCAAAAGTGTATCAGTTTTTGGAGAAAAATGATGGACCAAAATGGCACAAAATATTTTTTTGGTATAAATATAAAGGTCTATCATGTTATGACCACACAGAATTCGCATTATACAAAATTGTTATCCAAGTGTAGACCTTTTGTGGGGATGTACCAGAAGAAGTGACCTTATTGGATATAATTTATATTTGAAAAAAAAAAAAAACAGTAAGATATACAATCAGTAGATCAAATCGGTTACTCTGCCCTTTTCTTTTGAAATTTACAAATGCTTCAAATATTGACACTTTTTGTGGAAGGTTCAAAACAGATTGTACTATTGTTTGAAAAGTACTAGAATGTTTGAAACGAGTCTCATATTTATAAATTATACAGACTTGGTTAATATAGACCATTAGATACTTCGTCTACATTTGATTATACAATTAATATTCAGAAAAAATACACAGTGGACCGATCTTGCCTATCTTCGAATTTAATTGAAGTTTGGAAGACAAATTACGATGTTAAAAGTTTACATGAAAACTGTTACTACATTCGAGAGTTATCCAGCGCTTCGCCCAGACATATTTATAAATCGACTAAAAATTGTCTGAAACAGAGTTGACCCAAAGAAACTTGGATCTAAACACAATATTTGTGTTTTTGTTTTTTCCTGTTTAGTCATAAATAAGCCAAAGAGTATAAAAATAGCCTATAAATATGGTTTTTATATTCAGCCACAATACTATAAATTAATACACCTTTGTTGTACAATTTCAACTTTGACTTTTTTATTACGATTTCAATTTTATTCCAATGTTAGTTTTTTTCATATTTCTTTCGTTTTTCTTTTGATTTCACAACTTTTGTTTAAAAATGAAAAAGTGTTATTGGCCTTCATTTTTTTTTTCTTTGCATAAATCTCTGATTAGTTTGTTTGCCTATTGTGAAAAAGTGGTCGACTATCATTAACAAATGTACTCCATTCATTCATTCCTTCATTTATTTGTGTCAATTACTTATTATTGTTTTGTTCAAGCTCTTAACAACTATTTTAAGTGAGGGTCGTTGTCTTAACTTAAAATTATTGAACAAATGAATTATATATAACATTTTCATAAAAAAAATAAAAACAAAATCTACTGATGGTAAGTGAAATTGTGGCCAAATTGTGTCCTCATTGGCTTCTTTGGAAATTTTACAAAAATTGTTTAGCAGTAAAAAGTGTTACTATTATTTGTATTTAATATTATTGTTATTATATTAAAAGGTTGTGTATTTTTGTTTTATTTTCAATTCTTTGTTATTTCATTAATTAATTTTCAATATTATTAAAACTACTATTTTGTGTGGCTTAGAGAGTTTGGGGTTATAATTTCCATTTTTCCTTCCTGTTGTTTTGTTTGCTTTTGTTTCTCTTTGGGCCAATTTTTCTTCATTGTTTACATTCTAAATGGAAGTTTTTTTTTCTTATTTTAAAAATTTCATATTATTGTTTAATGTTTGTCCGTTTTCTTCTATTTGTTTACGAATTTTTACTAAACCTTATTGTTGCATTTTGCAATGTTTAACTTTATTTTTGGCATTTCATATTAAAAGTGTTTTCTGCTATTTTTTTGTGTTTTCGCTTAAAATTCATCTATTTGCCTCTGTAAATCTCGATGATACGATCCTGATCGACATACTCGAAGATATGTGGAGCATCCATTAGAATGCCAATAGTACCGGCAGTGGTCACAATGAAGAATAAATATAACTGCAGTCGATCAATGACCATGGCAACATATTTCCAATCCTCACGAGTCTGGAATAGAAAAATATATTAATTGGGTTGATATGACAAAAGGTGTAATAAATATAATATTATGCGAGATGGGCCAATATATCACAATCGCAATACGAAACATCCTAGGAGTAGTAGCGATGTAAGCAAAATTTAAATGGTTCGAGCTCTATCGTGATTGTAATAAATTGATAATGCTAAATCAACATAGAATTTTATTTGATAAAGAATATATTCAGGATTGCCCACATTCGACGGACCCATCTGGCAACACCATAACTTTTGACAGAGATGTCACATCTCTTAATGACATACCGCGTTTGAAGCGTCAGTCCAAGTAGATTTTTACCATGAACCAATACACGCCACGCGAGCGCTCTGAAATAGTTGAAATTTACATTCAACAGAAGAAGTCAATTGTGAAAACTCAACGTGCTTTTAAAACATTAAAAAATATGAGAAGTGCGCCTTCTAAGAACACCATTAAGCGTTTATACGAACAATTTTCGACCGGAATGGTTCTTTCTAATCCGAAGAGGCCATATAAAAGTCGACCAAGGCGATCGGCCGAGAATATCGCTGCCGTACGAGCCAGTGTTAAGAGGTCCCCAGAGAACATCCCAAAAACGTCGTTCTCAGCAGTTGGGCATGACTCGGTCCACTTTACAACGGATTATTCGCATTGATTTGCATTTGTTCCCGTACAAAATTCAATTGACGCAAAGAATGTTGCCTGCGGACAAGCCTCGTCGATTGGAATGGGCCCAAAGAGTCATCGAAATGGCCGAATATGACGAGCAATTTTGGAGCAAAATTATCATGTCCGATGAAACCCATTTCACATTGAATGGGACCGTAAATAAGCAAAATTGCCGTTTTTACGCCACTGAAAATCCTCAGGAGATACAAGAAGTACCTCTTCATGACGAAAAAGTCACAGTTTGGTGCGACGTTAGTGCGAAAACAGTCATTGGGCCGTTTTTCTTCCAAAATGAAAATAGCCATGCTGTTACCATCAATCAGGAGTGTTATCGCGACATGATGGCCAATTTTGTGATTCCCATTATTCGTCGAAAACGTATAAAGCAGTTCTGGTTTCAACAAGACGGCGCTCCACCGCACACAAGTCGCATAACAATCGATTTTCTGAAGAATTTGTTTCCGGGCCGTTTGATGTCGAAAAATGGTGATTTGGACTGGACACCTCGTTCGCCCGATTTGACGCCACTTGACTTCTTCTTGTGGAGATATTTGAAGTCAAAGGTTTACGTTAACAAGCCAAGGACCGTAGAAGTGCTCAAGGACAACATTCGTGAAGAAATAGCCGCTATTCCGGCCGAAATGTTGGCAAAAACGATGTAAAATGCAGCAAAAAGGGCACAATACGTCATCAACGCCAGATGCGGCCATTTGAGAGATATCATATTCAAAAATTGATGTAAACAAATCTACTTGGAACAATTTAAATGATTAACATTGCCAACCGCAAAATTTTTATTTTTTTTTTCTTTGATAAAAAAAACATGGGTCCGTCGAATATGGGCAACCCTGTACATATTATGGAGTTTCCGGCGAATATTTCGAAGTTTTACGAACAAAGTTATAAATTTAATATACCCTGCACCCATAATAAGTATATATGAATATATATGCTCAGCACATTACCTGTATATAAAGATCCTCATTTCGCAAATGTTCCGCTATAAATTCGACCGCCTCGGTGGCCTTACTCGCTTCTGGCGACAACAATATCGAATCCGATGATTCACTTTCTCTTCGCCCATGATCACCCAGACCCAAATCGGCACCACTATTCACTTTACGATTAATCTTACAGTTAGGATGATGTAAATCTGACAATTCCATAACTTCCATCTTCGACTGCTTACCCCCAATGGCGCTAATCTGTTTGGGCATTTCTGCCGGTGAACCATAGGCAGTGGGATACGTTTGAGCACTGGTTCCGGGCATCTCCATCATCCAGCGTAGACGTGTTTTGCGTGGACGTTTCATTAGCAATATGGCAGGTAGATATTGTAGAAAAGCCCGGCGAATCCAATTGGGCATACGATGTGTTCTCGGTCCACGGAAATTCCAATTGATAATTACGACAGTGACCAAAATCGACACCGTATTCATAATGAAAGTAAATAGTAAATATTTAGCAATCAACGGCAGCACCAGCGATGTTGGCGGTAGAATTTTCGATACCAGCAACAGGAACACAACCAGTGACAGTAAAATGCTAATACCCAATGTAACCTGACAACAATTTACAAAGCATTAATAATCGAGTCACTCGTTCGAAATTAATAGGAGCAGTTCTTACCTTCTCACCAGCCTCAGCTGGCAAATAAAATACCAAAACACACAAAAATGAAATCAACACAGTGGGAAGAATTAAATTCACCGTATAGAAAAGGGTCTTCCTTCGTATGATTATATAGAATGTAATATCGGTTTCGGTTGGATGATTACCATCTCCCTCGTAGACATTCAAATAGGCCGGCACTTCAATAATATCCCATGTGCCAGATTTCCAATAATCTGATAAATCGACGAAATTCTTGTTGTTATACAGGGCCAATGACACCTGATCACCGTTAAAGGTCCATGAACCGAATTTCATAATACATGTCTGCTGATCGAAGGGGAAATATGTGACATCAATGGTGCATGAACTCTGATAAATGGCCGGAGGTACCCATAGCACTTCTCCCGTTGGATAGATCAAGACGTTCGATTTGTAGCGTACTTCATAGTTACCATCAGCACTGGAGGTTTTATATTTTTTTCATTTTTTTTACGTCATAAGAATAAGAAAAAAATATTATTTATTAGTTATATTTTCAATAATTTGGGGAATCAATAAAAAACACTCTAGAAGCTGTAAATATTATTGTCATAAAAAAAGTTTTTCTTTACAAACAAATTAGCATGATATCTAACATGATATAATGGTGTTTGTTAATGTGATGACCTATGCTAACTGATTTGGAACAGATATTCTTATTGTGTTTAATATTTGATTTAACTATCCTGACTACTATCCTAAAGTTTGACCATTCTTTTTGAGTTCAAGTCGGGTCGAGCCACACTAAATGTTCTGTCCAAAGACGAAACCAATATATATATATATATATATATACATATTTGGCAATGATCGGAATATATTTAGAAGATGGAAGTTTTTTCGTCTGTTTATTATTATGATCCAAACATCCCGGAATTAAATTTATAAAAATCGGAAGAAAATATATCTAAATCAGAACCGATTTCAACAATACTTCACGGATTGACTGAATCGGACAAACACGAAATTATATACGATAGCTATATCTAATTCTAAACCGATTTCAAAAAACTTTGCATACATCAATCTAGATTTAATTCGGTACGCTGTACAAAATTAGGAGTTTGGTGTACCATTTGTTTAAAATCGGACGAAAATATATGTGGTTGGGGAGAATATAGAAATCCATTATTTTTGTTTGAACTATAGGACTTTATTTAACATGCTTCGGAATGTCCGATTTGGGCCATTCCTTAAAACTGCCTTAAAACTTCCTAACTAAGCTCCCGAAGTTTCAAACGGTCCAGTTGTTGACAATAGAGATCAGAATTTACCGGCCATATGGAAGCAACTCATAATAAATAATCCCCTTCCAGTCCCACCAAATACATAGCAGAACCTTCCTGGCCGTTAGTCCTGGTTTGGCCACCGTTTGATGTGCTTCACCGCTCTTTGACCACGATCGTTTTCGCACAGGCTTATCGTATGTGATCCATTTCTCATCTCCAGTCACCATCTGTTTAGGAAATGGGTCGATCTCATTCCGTTTGGCCAAGGCTTCGCCCTACACAACTATGTTGTCAGGGTATTATAGCTTTGAGCAGCCCCAATCGTTTGTAACGCCGCGAAATATTGGTCCTAGACCCACCTTTAAGTATACCGATCGTCATATCTGGACTAGCTGAATCGATCTAGACATGTGTGTCCGTCCGTCCGTCTGTCCATTATAATTTGTAAACACGATACAGGCCTCAGTTATGGACCAATCTTCACGAAATTTTGCATACATGATGGATTCTGGACAATGAAGACCCCTATTGTTTTTGGAAACGATCGGTTAATAATTACGAAATGAAATGGACTAAATATTTTATTGTTGTCGGTTTTTCTGGTCGCTCCAGAGGCCGCAATTATGGCCCAAACACTGCGAATTTTTGCATGGAGAAGGGGATTGGACCAAAGAACAAGCATGCCTGTTTTAATAAAAATCGGTCAATATTTAGCGGGTCAAATGGTCCCTGACTTTTGAGTGAAAAATTGCAAAATTTGTATTGTACAGCGTATGTATTTACTTCTTAAGGATATAGACCCGAGAAGTTGATAGTGGTTGACATTTAAATTGATACCAATTATATTGTCGTATGTACTCGTATATGGGATTTACACATAAATATTTACAGGTGCTTACGTGTTCATATATTATTTAGTAACCCATTACTACACTAGAGGGCGGAAATATAGCGCTGATCGCTTTGTAATTTTCCATGAGATTCCCATTATGATCAATGACAACGCATATAATTTTCGGTAATGATCAGATAATAAGTTTGGGATGAAGTGGACCAAAGGTTTTTTTTCGATCTATAGGCCACAATTGAAAGCCCAACATCATAACATAACCCACAGTAAAGAAAATCTGGACAAGTGCACCCCTCGTCTACTGAATATTAGAAATATTTGTTGACATCTAGTCGGTCAAGAGGGTGCAAATATTGCCCGAGCTCAGAATATAGAACCACAAAGAGTTAGATTTTCGTGGAAGTTGTGTAGGGTATCATATGGTCGGCCCCGTCCGACTATACTGCTCCGCTCACTGGTTTTTTCTATTAATTGGTGTGGCACCCAAACATCGAGCTTCTTTTTGAATCCAACTTTGTGTAAATGGCTTAAAACAGTTTTATGGTCGATTTTTAGCTCCTGGCGTTGTTACGACTGCTAACATGCCGGTCAACTTTATCCTTTAACCGATTCTACAGAAAAAATAATGGATTTATTTTTTCTCAACCTCATATATGGAAGATATATATCTATATCTGAACGGATTTTCTCCATTTTCAATAGGGCTCGTCCTTGGACCAAATAAGTGATCTGTGCCAAATTTCATCCAATTTGGATCATAAATGCAACCTGTACTTTGTTTACAATTAAACATGGACAAGCGGACGAACATGCATAAATCGACTCTAAAAGTGATTCTACTCATATTCTCAAATTGAACCATGTGTCCATCCCGTTTACCTGTTACAAACCTATGCTCAAAGACATCATATCCGTACGACAGTTTGGTGAGGTGAATACCCCTAATATAAAAAGGGTATTATATGGGGGACATGCTCTGGGACAAAGATCCGTATTGCTGATTTTTAATACGAAGATTTGTCACCCAATGAGCACCCAAAATTACAGCCAATTCGGTTGAAAAACGTTCACAAAATATCGAATAATGGGGGTACCTCTGAAGCTTTATAAATATTGCCAATTTATTAGAAGATTTTCTAAGAATCTAAAATATTAAATTATAGCCAATTTGGTTGAAAAATGTTCCAAACTTTTTAAAATACCCAAATGTTGAATGTATCGTTATATTGTATCTAACCTAAAAAGTGGTCCAATGCGGATAATATTTGCTAGAAAAATTCCATACTCAATTAGATTCCCAAATTGTAAAATTACAACCATCTTGGTTGAAAAACATGACCAAAATCCTCCGAATATTGTGGAGTACCGTTATATTAAATTGTTAATAAAAACAATTGTGTGGACTATACCCAAAACGTGGACTAATATATTACATTCTCGGTACCAAACATCCTATGTGACTTATCAATGTACGTGTAAAATGTCAAAGCTCTATCATAAATTTTGCGAGCTCTTTCGTGATTTCGACAGACAGCCAGTCATGGCTAAATTTACATAGAATTCCAATCTGATCATGAATATATATTTTATGGGGCCTCGAAAGGACAAATTTAATATATTAGTTTGGGGAAAAAGAAATCCATTATTTTTTCTGCAGATGGCTGTACTGATAGATTACTCGTAAAGTATCGATCAAACAATTTCAGATTTATGCTCGTTGGAAGGTTGACATTTCGCAGTACAAAAATGTTTTTTGTTTAGTGCATTCAGTTGTTAGTTACAGGGTGTTAAAAATCGAAGTGAACAAATGTCCGAACCTTGAAACGGTTGAATTTAATTCGTAGATGCAATTTCGCAACAATAGTCGACATAAATACAACTTATCAAGTAAAGACATTTGTAAGCCACATTGCCCAATATGCCTGATGAGCCGCATAACCAACGGCGAAACGCGTCGCATAGTGGTGGGAATCCAGTATCTCTCTGGCTTTCCTTTTCATTGCAACTCCGATCATGTAGCTCATCTCGAAAGAGAAATTAATAAAAAAAGAAAATTCGGTACATTTTACAGTTGTCTTTGCCTTTGCAAGCCAAGCGGCTAAAATTGTGAATAGCGTTTATGGTTCCGATACTGTAACAGCCAATTAAGTACAATTTTGGTTTCCGTTCAGGAATTTTTGAAGTTAAAGATGCACCCCACACAGATAAGCCGGTCTTCGAAAAAGCCACACACATCTGCAGTGACTCGCCCGAAACATCGGGAGCTTGGTTGGGAACTTTTAATGCATCGGCCATAAAGTCCGGTCTCGGCACCAAGCGATTATCATATTTTTGTCTTGTATTGCAAAATTTCTTTAATGATAAAAAATTGGTATCTATGGAGGATTGTGAAAATCGACTACTAGAGTTTTTTTTTTTTTTTTTTTTTTTTGTAGAGAGCAGGACTTCTATGAGAGAGGCACTATGAAGATACCTTTACAATGACAACAAATCATACAATAAAACGGTGCGTATTTTGCCCAAATCGAACAATCCGAAACATGTTAAATAAAGTTCTATAGTTCATATAAAAAGTAATGGATTTATTTTTCTTCCCCAACCTAATATATAGAAGGTATACTTGGAAGAACAATTTTGATGGACTTGTAAGGGTTTATATAGAATAAAAGGCTGAGATAAAGTTCAGTATTGAAATATTCACTTATTGCTATTGTTCGATACAAATATGATGCTCTGTATTCATATATTAATCTTAACACTCTTCTGGGGCTTTATTTAGATACTAATTTCTTCAACTATAAATAACAATAGAAGGTTTTAAAATAATTTTTAATTTCTTAGGAGCTAAGTCTTCTAACTAATATCCCTAGCGACTACTCTACACATTATTTCAATTATAAAATGTATCTATGTATGTGCGCATATGATATTAATGACAATTGTAAATGTGTACTCACTTATTGAACAATACAATATCCGGTTTCCAAACCTTATCGGGCGGCAAACGTAGAACACCAATACCGCCGTAATCAGCTTCATCCCATTGTAATTGATAATCATACCAAACCAAACGTAACCATACGTTTGATTTCATAATTTGATTTTTCTCATTCTGTCATGGTGTGGGTGGTTGTGGTAGTAGTGGTGGTGTTGGTGGTTGGTTTTGGTTTTTTGTTGTGAGGGGGTTACGCGTAGCGATTTGTGACAAAAACAATTGATTTGTGATTTTGGTTTGATTTGATTTTGTTGTAACAACAAAAACAAAAAAAAAAAAAACGTGTGTAGTTTGTTAGGCGGGTACGAAGATTAGTGTACGATAATTCAAAAAAATTGTGAGTGTGTATGTGTCGTTTTTTCCAGGATTGATTTTTTGGGGGGGAACGAATCGGAAAAAAAATGTTTTGCGTTTGAGATTTTTTTTTCAATTTTTATTGATAATTTTGTAATTTAATCGATTGTCGTTTATGTGTGAGAATTATTACGAAGTAGTAGTAGAGAAAATAAGAAGAAGTTTGTAAGAAAAAAAAACAAATCAGTGATCGTTATCTTTTTTGCAAGATTCAAAGAGTTCTATAGTGATTCAAATTCATAACAAAACTTCAAGTCATTCACTAACACTAGGATTAGCTTTGTTAACATTTGTTAGTTTTTTTTTTGTTATTATCTTGTTATTTTCTGAATTTATTTATTGTATTTTACAAAGCATTTAGTTGGGGGTTTTTATTTACTTTAAATTATATTAGAACTTATATAAATTGTTGCTGTTAGTAAAAATATATTTTATTTACATTTAATGAATATTTCTGCTTATATTAGTGTTTTTTATTGTTTTTTATTATTTTAATGTAATTATATTCACCACCTTTGAAAATGAAAATATACAATTTTCGAACACTTTAATAAGAAAGAAATTGTGACCAGACCATTTGTATTCTTCGCCATAAAGAAGATAGAAACTTTGGAAAATGACCGAAATCAAACAAGGTCGGCTATATGACGCCAAACATCCTTTATATAATCCAAATCAGTTCTTGCTTACAATAAGGATCATATTGTAGCCTATAATAAATTATGTATGGGTATTATATATATCTTTATCTAAACCTATTTCAACCAAACATAATGAATGTTCTTCTTTGAATGTTCTCACAAGGAGCAGTGTATATTAAATTTGTTATTCGGTATGGAACACTTCTAAATATTCCTCTAAGACTCCATAATTTTTTTATGTATTCTTTATCAGAATACTATTCTATGTTGTTTTAGCCACTTCCGTCTATGTTTTTTGAAATAAGAAAATAGTTCGCAATATGAACGATATTGCTTCGAAATGTTGCACACACTTTACGACTAATTCTAGGAGATTTGTTGAACATTGGATGAGTTTTAAAAACATTTTTCCACCGAAGTGGCTGGAATTTGGTATTTCGTGTTCTCGAACGGCATTTCGACATAGCCAAACCAGTAAGGAAAGTAGTAAAGTCGGATGGTGCCGACTATATGATACCCTTCACGACTTTGGGTATGTTCAACAGATGAATCTTAAATGACGTCGCATTTTTAAAAGACCAGTAAAATTAAATTGGATCCATAAACATGTCATTCTGGAAACTATACAAAATTTTTCATTTGGTCAGATATAGAAGCTATATCTAAATCTGAACCGATTTCAGATTTAACACACATCATTCTAGACCTAATTTATTACGCTGTGCCAAATTTCGTGCAAACCGAAAGATATTAAGGGACTTTGGTACACCATTTACCTTAAATCGGACGAAAATATATGGGAGCTATATCTAAATCTGAACCGATTTAACACATACCATTTTAGGCCTAATCCATTACGATGTGCCAAATTTCGTGGAAATCGAAAGGTATATAGGGACTTTGGTGTACCATTTACATTAAATCGGACGAAAATATATATGGGTGCTATATCTAAATCTGAACCGATTTTCAGGAAACTTAACACGCATCATTCTAATTCATTACGCACATCATTTTAATTCATTACGCACATCATTCTAATTCATTACGCCTAATTCATTACGCTGTGCCAAATTTCGTGCAAATCGAAAGATATATAGGGACTTTGGTGCACCATTTCCAATAAATCGAACGAAATATATATGGGAGCTATATCTATATCTGAACTGATTTTCAGGAAACTTCCACATCATTCTAGACATAATTAATTACGATGTGCCAAATTTCGTGGAAATCGAAAGATATATAGGGACTTTGGTGCACCATTTACATTAAATCGAACGAAATATATATGGGAGCTACATCTAAATCTGAACTGATTTTCAGGAAACTTAACACACATCATTCTAGAGCTCATTCAGAACTCTATGCCAAATTTCGTGCAAATCGAAAGATATTTAGGGACTTTGGAGAACCATTTACATTAAATCGGACGAAAATATATATGGGAGCTATATCTAAATCTGAACCGATTTTTCCCAATTTCAATAGGGTTCGTCCTTGGACCAAATAAGTGACCTATGCCAAATTTCATCCAAATCGGATCATAAATGCGACCTGTACTTTGTTCACAAAAATACATGGACGGGCGGATATGCGTACATCGGCTCAGAAAGTGATTCTATGAATATTCTCAAAAGTAACCATGTGTCTATCTCGTTTCCTTTTGCCTGTTACAAACATATACACACAGACATAATACCCTGTAGCACAGTGTGGTGAATGGTATAAACATATAAAGGCGAACACAACCCATTTTCGGTACGCAGAAGGCTTTTGCCCGTAGCGACTGTAATTTGGTATTCCGACCCTTAGTTCCCTTTACCAACTTGATGTGTCATTTTTTTTAAATAAACAATCTGCGTTTCCGACATTTTTAAGAAATTTTGAATGCACTCGACCATGCCGAATTTAACGTCGCCCGGACATTGCAAATCGCACTATTTTCAGCAAACATGGGACAGGCCTTCTGGTTCCCCTATAAATGTCCAGCATTTTATCTAATGTGGAGCGGAAGGAATACTTCACTTGGTCCACCCATTACAATATTTTTAAAAAATCTAGATCGATTCAAATGGTGATCCCTATCTGTTCACTAGTCTTGGGACCACCCAATAATAAGATGGAACTGATATATTTGGTAATTCCTTTTGGTGCCACCCACAAATGTGCACAATTTTGAAAAATTAAAAATCGTCGATCTGGCTAATGGTGGAGGTTTTAGAGGATAAAAGACATCTTGGAAGATTTTTTTTTTAATTTAAGGGACTCCCCCCATTTTCGGGGCCAAAAATTTTTTTAACATAATTCGAATCTACACTAATTCAAGAATGTCCCTACAAAATTTCAAGTAAAAATCATCAAGAACTCTTGAAGATATAGCCGATTTATTGTGTCAGCATCAAGTGACGGCTGAAGGGTTTCTCAAACTTTAAACGCGTTTTTCTCTAAACAAATGGCGGGCACGATAACTCAAAAACTAATAACCCAATCGATTCCAAATTTTTACACGTTTCTCTGTAAGTGTATAGCTATCGTATGAACTAGGATAAAGCCAATCGGTGAAGATCTTCCTTATTTTTATACCCTACACAACTATGTTGTCACCGCGAAATATTGGTCCTAGACCCACCTTTAAGTATACCGATCGTCATATCTCGACTAGCTGGGTCGATCTAGACATGTCCATTATAATTTGTAAACACGATACAGGCCACAGTTATGGACCAATCTTCACGAAATTTTGCATGTAGAATGGGTTCTGCCCAATGTTTTTGGTAAAGATCGGTTAATATTTAGGGGATGAAATGGACCAAATACTTAATTTTTGTCGGTTTTTCTGGTCGCTCCAAAGGCGAATTTTTGCATGGAGAAGGGGATCGAGCCAAAGAATGAGCATGCCTGCTTTGATAAAGATCGGTCAATATTCAGCGGGTCAAATGTACCCTGACTTTTGTGTGAAAAATGACAAAATTTGTATTCTATTGCGTATATATTTACCCCTGAAGGACATCGACCCAAGATGTTGATAGTATATACAATATGAGTGGTTCACCTTTAAATTGGCACCAATTATATGGTCGTATGTACTCGGATGTGGGAGTTACACGTAAATATTTTCATGAGTTTACGTATTCATATATTATTTAGTAACATATTATCACAATAGAGGGGGGAAATATAGCGCTCATCGCTTTGAAATTTTCCTTGAGAATCCAGGTATGGTCAAGGACAACGCCTATAATTTTCTGTGATGATCAGATTAAAATTTTGGGATGAAGTGGACCCAAAACTAAATTTTTTGTATTTTTTCGAGTTGATCAAAACCGAAAATCACAACACAATACACGGTGAAGTGAATCTGGACAAGTAATTAGAAGAGCTGTACAGAATATTGGAATATTCGGAAAATATGTCAGTGTAAGGAAGAGGTGCTTTTGATCTCTAATCGGTCAAGAGGGTGCAAATATCACGGAATATTGATCAGGCTCGAAATAAACATACGCAAAAGTTAGAGTTCCGTGATAGTTGTGTAGGGTATCATATGGTCGGCCCCGTCCATCTATACTGCTCCGCTCACTGGTTTAACTTGGTTTTTGGTCAAAATTCGGCGATTTTCCAATAATATTAGAGCGAAGTCAATAATCCTAGTTCGAGAGAGCCAGACATGTACTATTTCTAACACCGTTGGAATTTTCGGATTCCGATGTTCCAATGAGGAGTTATCATGCCCGCCATCAAAAATAAGGACTTTTCTTTAATTACAAAAAACAACAACAAAACAATAACCTTTGAAAATCTTGAAAAATTAAAATCGTGAATGGGGGGGTTACCTTAAGTCGACCTTTTGCCATGGCCTCAGTCATCACACAAGTTTCTATGTGAAGTCCTTTGATTTTCCTTCTGTTCCAGTTCTTCTATGAGAATAATTTCTGAACTCTTTCTGAAGTTTTTCTGATTTTGCTATGAAGAGGCCTTCGTGTCGCCTAGAAAACTTTATTTTGTGAAAATGACTTATATTCTTCTATAACAGAAAGAAAAACATCGGGTCTTCCTTGTAAATATATCCTGCTCGTATTTTGTAATTTTTTTCTGGTCTTCTACGAGAACACCATCTGGTCATTTATAAGAGATTACCAATACTTCTTCGAGACAAATTGATCACTTTTCACCACTATAAAAAGACTTCATGGACTTCTACAGACTTCTATAAAAGACTTCAACGTAGAAAATCCAAATGCCTTTTAGACTTCTACGAAAAACTCAGATATTTCATGGGAATACCTTCCGATTTGCTATGATACGACACTCTGGTTTTCTCCTCAAAACACGCTTTTTGGTATAGCCAACAGCACCTTTTTGTGAGTTTCCTTTTATCAGACCTCGAGGATATAATAAAAGGCTATAGGTCAATAGGTCTTCTATATACTCTTTTTTACTTTTCGAAAATATGTTAATAGTAAATGTCAAAGGTGGGAAATATATGTTTCTGTATTTTAAGAGTTCTCGAGATATTTTTAGTAAATTATTAGTATTTGTGTGATTCATATTTAAATATATATTATTTAATTATTTATAAGCAGAAATATTCAATAATATTTAATATTACTACACTAAATGTTAGTAAGTATGTTATATATTTACATTTTATTGACGAGAAAAAAATACAAAACTTAAATTCAGCTATAAATCGAATATTTGTACAAAAAGGAAATATAACCAAACGAAAAGAAAATAAAACTAGATATATTCTCGCACTACTACTGGTTAGCTAAATATTTGGGGTTAGGTATATTCTTGCGCTAAACAGGGAAAACGTAACAAACAAATTCATGAACAAACACAAAGAAATAAGTTCCATTTTTTGTTTGATTATGGAACACATAAAGTATTGCACTTTTTTTGTTTTTTGATTAGTGATAATAAGTATTAGTACATAAAGGCATGTTTGTTTTTGTTTTTTAGTACAAGTACTTATTTTGAGTTTGATTTTTGTTTTTTTTATTTTTTTTAGTTTAATTTAGTTTTTGTAATTGACAAACACTTACGACATTGATTAGCTGTACGAACGCCAAACCAAATCTTACTCCAACTTTTTGTGTCATATTTTGTACGGGTCGTATGAGTTTATTGTACCCTCGAAAGAGGTCACGTACCAGACGCTCTTCATCTTCGGATGCATTTACTACGTTTATTTGGGATACGACGTTGTATGTCATAAATAGGATTGGTAATGGAGAGTTGTTTTTTTGTTTAATTTTATTGTTGTTTTTTTGTTTCAACAGAAAAGTACACAGAAAAAAAACATAAAAATATAGATGCAAAAAGGAAGATTGTTGTTTTCTTTCTGTCTATTTTTGTTTCTATTTTAAATGGAAGAATTTTTTCTTATTTTGATTTTTTTCTTTATAATGGGGCAAATAAAACAAATTCGAAAACAAAAACAAATAAAGGAAAGTATTTTGAATTTGGTAATGATAAAAGAGGATAGGGTGTTTTTTTCGGGGTGGGTTATGGAGTTATGATTTCGCAGTGAGATATAGTAATGAGTTATTTTTTTTTTATTTCATCTTGTTTAAGTTTACATTTACAAAACATAGATTTGTAAGCTAGATAATTATTTTTTTAGTTGCCGCTTTTAGGTTAATCCCTTTAATTACTTTGAAGGAAATAGAAAACAATTACAGTATTCTAAAAAAATTAAAAATTACAATTATTTTTTAAATGTTCCGCCATATTTTCGTTACTTTTTAAGGTTTTAGCTGCATTGGAGTTCTTATTTTTGAATCATAATTTGGTCTAAAATCCTTCAAATGAAACATTTTCAGTAATCGAATTTATCTGAAACTTTAGCCCTTTGAGCTTCCGTCACCATAGAAGTATTTTCTGTAACTATCCTAGAATAGGATATGAACATCGCAACATTCTTGCATTCGTAAGATACAGTTCCCTGTTTCCGAAATATAAAAGCCAAATATCAAGAAAAGCAAATTCAATATCGACGAAAAAATCTCTTTAAATTAGTCTCTGTGTTTCCTTTTACAAGAACCAACAAAATTTTGTGAGGGCACAATTCGATTTAGAAGAAATTTAAATAATTTGGACTATATACACAAATTTGTACTTTACACATTTTGGCCTCAATTCGATTTACGGAACGGCTCTCTGTATGTGCCTCCTTTAATAGACAAAATATTAAACAAATATTCTTTGTCAAACTTTTTTTTGTTAAAAAATACGCCACTCAAATATGATAGTAATTCGATTAACTATTGGAAAAAAGGTTAAACAATACTTGAGTGCTTAGGAACCTACAATGAAAGGTTTGCCCTCTTATGAGATTTTTTTGTACAACATGATTAACAAGCTGAATAAACTTTTGAGTACTAAACTAATTTAAAAAACGGTGCATATTATTTTTTGTGCAGTTTTCTACTGTTACTATTATTTTTATTTCAACTTGTTTCACCTAACTTCTTTGTATACAATTTGCTTGCAAGCGTTCTATAAAAAATCAATTTCAAATATAAATTATTGAAATTTTTTAACCTCTCTCCTTAACAAAACTACGACTGACACGAGCTACATATTTCATTCAAACTACCAAAGTTCTTCAAGTTTTAAAGATTCTAAATGTTTTACAAATAACATTCGACTGTTCTGAGTCAAATTTCAAAATTTCAGCGCAATTCGTGCACTCAATGCCAAATGTACTAAATTTAGAATTTTTCATACAATTTTGGTGCGCCTCATCATTCAGTTGAAATTCTAACATTCGCTAATTAACTCAGAAGCCATAAAAATTATCAAATCGTACTAAAAATGTCAATTCTGCCACAGCCACATATCGTGCTTAAGGAGGAGATTGTTATGGTTTCCATGATCGTCCAACTACGCAAGCAATTGGCAAATTTGCGACGTATGTATCGATTCCTCGTCTTTCTTAGGAATTAGGACTAACTTACGGCACACATATATCCCTATAAATTCCAGCTCATGCAAAAATTGAAACCGTTCACAACGTCGTGGACCCATGTGGTTGTTGCAGTTTTTCAACAAAATTAATCGATAAATCACATTTCTCACCCGGCGGTTATATTAATAATGAAAATTGTCGGTTTCAACTTGATGGTTTCAAATGCCACACAACTGAAACTATTTCAATTCTGCTTCCAAATAAAAATCCTAGACCAAATTTAAGAATTATTGCTCTATCTGTTCGCTAAAATCCAAATTGTTGCTAATTTGGCACCATTCTGTATTTTCCGTAACCATATTCCAAAACGACCTCAATCCTATACTCCGACAGTAGTCTTAGTTGCAACTTTCACGATTACAGTTCTACCCTCACCTCAGTCATGCACTCCAATAATAATCTTAAGTACATATTTAAGGATTTCAGCTCAGTCTGTTCAACAACATCCAAATTGTACCAAATTTAGTACCATTTATTACTTTTTGTAGACATTAGTACCATTTTCCAAAACATCCTCAATTATACACTCCAACAGTAATATTAATCATAAATTTCATGATCCCAGCCCTATCCGTTCACATACATTCAGAATCTACCATATTTGGTATCATTTAGTACTTTTCGTACATATAAGTTCGAATTTCAACACTATCTCAATTATGTGCTCTAACAGTCAAATCTCAAATCTTAATTGTACCAAATTTAGTACCATTTAGTACACATAATTACGAATTTTAAAAACTACCTCCATGTCTCCTATCTCCATTCTATACTGCGCACAAAATCAAATTATTAAATATTTGGTACCATTTAGTACTTTTCGTTTCCATAATAAGAAATTTCCTTAACTACCTCAATGTTACACTCTAAAACTAATTTGTATTCCAAAATTCTGTAGTCCAGCTCTATTTGTTCACCCAAAATCCAAATTTTACTAAATTTAGTACCATTTAGTACTTTTCGTACGAATTTCCTAAACTACCTCAATCCTACATATCGTATATGTTCACCTAAATCCAACTTGTACCAGTACTATCTTTCAAAACTACCTCAATCCTGCACTCCAATATTCAGGATTCGGTCTCTATACGCTCAACGAAATGCAAATAATATCAAATTTAGTATTTAGACTAATTTTAAGAGATTTGTTATTGAAAATGAGATATATCGGTCCTCTTTTTAAGTTCTGATTTTTTAAAAACATTTTCCCACCGAAGTGGCTGGAATTTGGTATTTTACATTCTTGAACGGCATTTCGACATAGCACAAATATAAAGACGGACACGACCCATTTTCGGTACTCAGAAGGCTTTCGCCCGTAGCGCCTGTAATTTGGTATTATGAATAATTGATGAATAAAAAACTTCATTCCAGAAAGTTTTAATATGTGTTCAAGATTTTACATCGACACCCGTCCCGTTTACCAACCTGATTTGTCATTTTTTTTTCAAATAAACTACCTATTAGGTGACAATCTTTTTAAGAAATTTTGAATGCACTCGACCGTGCCGAACTTAACGACGCATTTACTTCTTCACAATAGATATTCAAAGATGAAGAATGACTTACAGAATGGTAAACATTTCCAATAAAAACAGGTCTACAAAATCGCCCGGACATTGCATATCGCACTATTTTCAGCAAGGTCTAAATTGCAGACCTTTCATTCCACCTTCTGGTTCCCCCTATAAATGTCCAGCATTTTTTAATCTAATAGGGAGCGGAAGGAGTGCTTCATCTGGTCCACCCATTATAATATTTTTCAAAAATCTAGATCGATTCAAATGGTACTCCAATCTTCAGGATTCAACGTTCAACGAAATGCAAATAATACCAAATTTAGTTTTTTTCATACACATAAATACCAATTTCTAAAACGATGACCAGGCAACACCACTCAATCTGTAGTATATATACAATTTCGAGATTCTAGCTATATATGTACAATATATATATATATATATATATACAAATAGAACTAAATTTAGAAAAGTTTAGTAGTTTTCGAACACTTTTAAGTCGAAATTTCAAAAACCTTTTTGTACATCTTTCTAACTTTCCATCAGTTACCCACATTCCGAATTTCAGAATTCTTGCTCTTCCCGTTTGCCTAATACAAAGTACTTTTCGTACCCTTCTAGTTCGAATTTCCAATAACCCAGCCTTATCTCACGCACAAAATTTCAAGTTTCTTGCTTCAGCCGTTTCGTCTGCGTGATGATCTCAGTAACGCACTCACTTATCACAAATCTCTTTATATTTCAAGATTTAGGTAGTTAAATGATAACCTCCAGGAGGAGACTATAAAAAGTTCGAAAGTCCTATTTGGAAAATAACGAATTTGAATTTTATCAATTAACACAATTTTCCAAGATTTATTTTAGAAATCAAATCACAAAAAGTATATTTTGACAACAAATTTAGATATCCGTCGTCTTTACTGGATGTCCTAATACATGGGTCATATTGTTGTTAAATTTAATTATTATCATCATGTTTTAACAATTTTAAACTATATAACATTTTCCTCTCAGTACTTTGTGTTTATTTCTAACTATTTTTACCCAGTCGAGGATATAGTAATTTCTTCTAAGGCAACTTATCATAACTGACATTTTAGCAGTGTATTTTTTCTGGGATAAAAGATAAAAATGATTTTTGTTATTTTTTTTTTATATTGACAGTCATGTGAATAACATCAATGATGGCAAATGTTCAAAGTGCACCTGGCAGTTTAAACAGACCGCATAAAATAAGACACTATAACAAGTTATCACAACTTGCTAGCATTTCAAAATGACAATTTGACATTAACAACAACAACAGATTGAGAGAAAGAGAATTATTAAAAGAGTTTATAACGAACAAAAAAAAATAAAAACGAAAACTAAATTAATTTTAGATTTAAGAGTGTCTCAAACAAGAAAACACGATGACCGTGAATCTTTAGAGAGATAGAGAGAGAGGAGAAATATTTAAATTGAAAAGATTATCAAAACTTCACATTCACAGAGAAAGAGAGGAAGAAAAAGAAAGTTCATGTGATATTGTGTGTGTGTGTAAGTGTGTGCTTCTTATTAAAATCTGTCATTAAATGGAAAGAGAAAATAAAAATGTAAACAATGCAATGCAATGTGTATTTTGTTGTTCCTATAAAAAAATGCTATAAAAGTTGTTGTATGACCTGTGAGTGAGCTGTGAGAGTGTAGTGATTGGGAGAGCGTCAAAATGTGCCGCCTATGATAACAAGTTGAGTTAATGGCTTGAAAGAGTCATCGGCTAAAATTACATATAGGAAATAGCAATAGATTCTACTGGGAGTTAGAGAGTGGGTGAATGTGTGTGTGTATGAGAGAGAGCAACAAAAATACCATAAGTTGTACTTTCAGAGAGGAGTTGTTGTGATAAATAGCAAAATTGTAACATAGTTCAAAGGAAAATGTGTCGTTCGGTGGTTGTAGAGATGACATTAAAAAACAAAGCATACTTTAGGGGATGTGGTACAGTAGCAGCAGCAGCTACACATGGAAAAATTAGGTATTTAAAGTTTTTATCACGCACGCAATGAAAGATTCGTTTTCCACTTTGTTCACTTGAAACTGGGTACAATGAAAGGCAACGTTATGTTGTGGTATCGGTTTTTATTGTTTGTATGTTTCAAGCATGTATATATAAATATATAGATTTGTTATTGTACTCATATGCTGTGCTGTTTTTTGGTGTATCGATTGTGCTAGCATTCTACGTTTATTCTTGTAAAAATTGGATAGATGATAATGTTTATATATATTTTTTTTTATTTGGAAAGGTCTTCTCTACATTATGTGTTCAGTTGTAAATGTAGTTGTAAAACATAGCAGTTTTTTTATTTGTTTAATGGTGTTTATTTGGTTTGTGACGTTGCATTCCCTTGTGACGAATTTTATTTTAGTTTTCTAAATATTTGAACGATGATTGTTGGCAACAGAAGGAGTATGAATTAAGATTCGGCTGTTGATACAGAAATCTATTTTAACATCATCACTAATGGAAGTTTGCTATAAAACATCATTAGATTTATTTTGTTGTTGTTTCGTTTGTTCTTCTCGTTTATATATGTTGAATTGTTGTTATTTTACAATTTTCGAACATATCTCACACACAGTATATATACATGGCTATGTATGTAAATACTTATGTATGCCGAACGCAACCCTTATTATTGGGATTCGTTTGTTGTTGTGTTTTTCTTTTTTCTTCATTTTCGTTTAGGTTTGTCTTAAGGTTTGCGTTTGTATGTTTTGCTTGTTCTTAGCATTAACGTTGTTGGCTTTTTTTTTTGTTCATTTCGCTTATTGGCAAAGTTAAGGGAAGGCAATTGAAAAAGAAAATTTATTTTGTTTTTGTGGGGGAAGGAGAAAGCTATATATACTTTGCTTGATTACAATACTATATTTATTATATTATTAGTCTATTTATATATGTATGTGTATTGCTTAAAAAATATTATATTTTTTATTTACTTTATAGTTGAAATCTCTGTAGATTGAAAAAAATATATTGTATTAAAAATAAATTTATTTAGAGCAAAAAAGTGTTTAGTTTAGTTTTCGAATTCTAATTCGCATATCAAGCAAGGTAAGAGAAAAAAATTCTATCAATGCAGGAAATTTGTTGTCGACTTCAGATAGGCAGGCTTGGTTTTTAGAGGGGGTTTAAGGCTTATTACGAAGGTCGTTTGTGAGGAGTTAAATGCTTTACAGAAAACTTTGGCAAATTTTAAAATTCCTATTTTTTGTTAGCAATGGATCGACTTCCTGCTGGGTCTCTATACAACTCTGTGTGTAAATGTGTTTAATATTAATGTGTAATTTGTTGTGAATGTGTGTTCAAATTTGATGCTCCATAGTTGTTGTATTTCCCTTGGATAAAGGTCGCTGTTTGTGGTCTATGCTGATGGGGGAAATTTTAAAAAATTGTCAAAGTTTTCTCTTTTAAATAAGTTTTCTGATAAAACTTTAGAAAAAAATCAAATCATTGTTTCGCTTATTGATTATTGTGTTCCTTTGCTTTATTACTTCCTCTAGAATCCTGGTTGTTTCTGTTTCGTTTAGAGGCTGTTTCATTATTTTAAATGCATTTTCATATTTTCTTTTTTTGTTTGTGGAAGCTGTTACATAACTCGCTAAATCAATTAGTTTTGTGGGGATTAAGGATTTTTTTCAAACAAAAATAAAAAGAAATTATAATACAAAATATTACAATTTGAAAATAAAACTTCTCTTAAGAAAAACTCAAAATCGAAAAATAAAATATTATTGGCAATATATTTGGTTTCCAAAAGGCATAATTGAAATCAACTAAATATTCCATAATCATGAACGTATTGAGGCTACTGTCATACATACCTTGTAACAGGGAACAGGTCAAGAGGGCAATAGCCAGGGTTACGCCCAGGCCATAGGGTGATTTTAGGTAATCCATATTGCAGTGCAGCAACAATGACCCTGATCCTAATCCCTTTTTACTTACAAGCTGCTGTGGTCGAAATTTGAGCTTACTCAAAGTTGATTTTCCATCATTGAAATTTTCATTGCTTTTTTAATTGCAAATACAATTGATTTTTCCTATAAATTTTCTTTTGAAACAGCAAAAGGGACTACGCCTTGATTTTTTTCTCCCTTCTTCTTTCTTTTTGTTATAAATGACCTTATTTTAAAGAAAATTAAATTAATATTTAACCACTTTTTTCATTTATTATTTAAACACTTTTTCATTTTATTTGTTTTTTTTCAGAAATTTCCATTCAATTTTCATTACCTCTACAATTTTCTCTATATACACATTTTTCCATATCTAATATACATATATTTTGGAATATGTTTTTCTTTTGCTCGGATTAACTTAAGATTTAGATGTTCATTCTTGGGTGCGGATGTGAAAACTGGTTGTGAAAAATGTATGTCCTGTAGCCAGGATTCTGGATATCGAAATTAGAGATGCTGTATGCTATGCTCTCTCTCTCTATCTCCCCATATTTCTCTGAGTTCTCTTGCAAGTTTCTAATGCGCATACGTTAAAAAAGCAATTGCCTCTCAAACATGTGCAATAGTTTGTAAACATTCGATTTGTTTACATCGTCGAAGCACGTTTTTCTTACAAACAGCTGATTTTTGTTGTCATATTTTTGTATAAAAACCACCCTTTGTTACATTACACATGAAATTTTGTTAGGAATCAACAACTACGCATGTCGTGTATTTGATTTAACAATCTACTTAGTGGGTTGCGTTGGCAATCGTTTATAAACTCCTAAAAATATGCTACAGTATGTTGTGCCGAAGATATATAGTGAAGACAATAACCACACAGCAATATTTGTATTTGAAGAGTTGGCAACGCGATTTATTTTTAGCAAATGTATTTTTGTTCTATATGTTGACTTAATACAATCAGTAAGCATCAGTATAGTCGGACGAAGTCTATTATGTGATACCCCACACAACTACCTCTGGATTTTTAGATTTTGTGTAACAAAATTACAAACACAAAAAATCCTCCTCTTGGAGAGCACTCCGTGCTCTTAGTGGGTATAAAACTTCTTCACAGAAAATGTTCAATAAAGAAGTCTTGACAAACCCCTACGGAAAGCAGTGGTTTCGGGGTTTCAGAGTATAAGAAACATCAGAATATTTTCAACATATCTCCAGGATATATCCCAAATATTTAAATTCCTATCCCATTTTTGGAATTCTTTTTTGTAGAACTGGGTCCAATGGGACCCATATTAGACAGTTATATATACCTCTGGAAATGTACACACACAATTCCAAAAATTTTTCTAAATTTAAATCGAGTTCGGAGATAGGGAACATCGGTCCACTCCTATGACTTTCCATACGAAATGTTTCACCCATAACTACCCATGCCCATACTCAATATACTCCACCACCCCAAACACCTACCCTTCCAGCCGTGGAACAGCGTAGGTTTCAAAAGATGTTGGGTATTTCGGCAGACCCTTCCAGGAATCATAATTTGCAGGATAACATCCGAGTAAGTCCTTCAGCTTCTGCCACCCTTTCAAATATGTCATCTTCCTCGGATCTTACTTCTCGACCCGATAAAGTACTCCATATAATGACTAATTGGAAAATGAAATTCTGTGGCAGCTCTAGCGGTTTGTCGGTCGAAAACTTTATATGTCGAGTCGAGACGTTGATCGCACAAACGTTGCAGGGAAATTATGATATCTTATGCCGGAATGCTAGTATTCTATTCGATGGTAATGCTGCAGACTGGTTCTGGCGATACCATCGATCCGTCAAAAATTTATCTTGGAATGATTTGTGCAATGGCCTCAATATGAAGATTGTCGTACTGACGTAGACCTTCGGTAGTTGATAAGAGACAGAAAGCAGCGAAATGGGTAGAGTTTCGATGCGTTTTATGATTCAGTTGTAGAGCTGACAGACCGTCTTAAGGAACCTCTTGCTGATGAAAACCGGGTTGAAATTCTCATTCGAAATTTGTTGCCAGAGATTTAGCATGAAATCCTGAATCTCAAGATTTCATCCCTTCAAGATCTAAGGGACATATGCAGGAAACGGGAATTATTTTTACCGGATATTCGTCATAGGCATGGTTCTTTTGTCTCTAAACCGATGTTTTCCAAACGTGTTTCTGAGGTTACGGAGGTATTTACTCAGGAGAATGATGGTGCGTCCATACTTGATGGTGAAGGTATTTGTGCATTTGGACTTATCTGCTGGAACTGCCGAAAGTAGGGGCACCGGTACCAGGACTGTTTGTTCGAAAGAACCGTATTTTGTTATGGATGAGGAACTCCAGAGGCGAATAAGCCTAAATGTAGAAAATGCAACTCAAAAAACGAGAAAGTAGGTGCACAGAAGAGTGCACCGATTCAGGAGAAAACCCAGGAGTTGGACCTGGCATAACATTATTAAGAAAACCTATTGCTAAAAATTCTGGATGTGAAGGTCGATTAGAAGATACTGATATAAATAAACATGCCTCCAATAGATTCATAATAAAACCACTACACATTCGTGTACAAGAGCACAACATGGCCAGAGAAAGGATATTTGGGAAGGAGAGTAGAACTTCAAGGTCTGCGAGGCGGATGAGTTCTTTTTGGAAAAATGTGCGTAACATGCATAAACAGTTCGTATGTTCTATATTCAATAGAATTTCAGTTTTGATCAGAAACACACATATAAGACCAAGCGAAAGAAGTATACGACTTGACGCTTTGGTCTTGCAGAACCTAATATTCCTAACAATCCTATATAAAAAAAATGGTGAATCCTGTCGGAAATTGGCAGACCAATATATTTGTAGTAACTATTGGTTTAAAGTAATAGTAGAACACCCTTAAAAAAGCTCCATCAGCAGAGTTGAAGGTTTACGAAATCACTGACTATTTTTTAGACATCTGCAAACAAAAGTAGCATTAATTAATCCTGGAAACAGTATCTGAATGGTTTAATGTTAATACCTGCCATTTGGCCTACCTCACAGTGGCTGAGCCACAGTTGGAATAACGCCCAATGACATATTTGGAATTTGACCCGCGAACGCTATCTTGCACATGTCCCCACGCGTCTACGGTAAAACAGAACTGATAGGAGGACGTGTTTTCGCTATAGCATTCCCTAAGCCATGCCACCATAATCCTCTCCAGCACTTTTCCAAGTGAGGATCACTCCTCTCCCCAATCAGACAACACAACAACTCGGGCACACATCCAATCACGCGGGAAGCATCCTTAGCAAATGCAGCTAGAGAAAACGGACTCTATATACACCGTCATGACCTTCCAGATGACTTTCTAGCCCAGCAAAAACTGTCCACAACTTCTATACTATCTAAATCCATTGGCTCCCTCATTTCATCAATAACTGGAGAAAATTACGGAGTCTCCGAATCCAGAAGAATGTTCTCCTCCACCCCGAAGTGGTTGTCGCAATGCTGCTACGCAACCCCTGTAGGTCAACCCGACGCTTGGAACCACCATATACTATACCACATGAATACTCTCCATTGTCCCATACTAATCTTCGTTACTCCTAGAAGCTCGTCTTTGTACGTTCTACGAGCAGCAAGGAATTCGGATTTTCGCTGTTCTAAATCTTCCGCATGGACTCGCCTGGCTCTTTGGACGTACCGCATAATACGTCTAACTTTCCGCCGTATTGTACTTAGCTCGCGGGTCCACCATATGACCTTATTTGGCTCAGCCTGACGGCGCCGGTCAAGGAGTGCGTTATTGACATTGCTCATCCATTCATTCAACCTGCTAACCTGGTCATTTATGGTCAGTGCACTAAAGTTCTCTGGTGACAAAGCCAATTGCCTTCCTTCCAACCCCTGAAACCCTCATAACCCTGCCTACGTCCTCTCGAAGTGGTGACAATATCATGAGATTATGGCCACTTCACACACAATATAATTTCTTACGCACAGCGATTCTGATCAGCCAAATCCAAATTTCGATGGAATATTTGGTTTCAGATTATGATTATTTACCATCCCATTTAAAAATCCTTGTGGGATTACAGTTTTGATTTCTATGACCCGAAAGGGCATACTCGTCAGCTATTATATTCTAAAAAGCGTACATGCCAACACTTTCCCTTAAACCCCTATGAAATAAAAATCATCAGGCATTTCGATTACTATAGTCATGGTATCAAAACTGTATTCTATGTATATATTAAATTTAATCTACTACAAAAATAAGCAAAACACAAATCTTAAACGAACTTATTTGTCATTGTATAAAAAAGTAATACTATTCATTATTATACTAACAGAAAACTTAACCGTAAGCAAAAAAAAAATCGTTTGGAAGGGGCGAAATACTAAAATTAAAAAATTATATATATTTACAACAATATTGAAATGCTTATATTAATTTACGGTTTTGATTCATGTTTTCCATTTCATCGGGCAGCCATAAATCGGTCAATCAATCAATTTGTCCCTTATGGGTAACATAGGAATCGTACAGCGACGATTGTTTCTTTCTCTGTTTCAAACGAGAACAGGCAATCATAAGGGAAGCTGATAAAATGCACAGCATAACCGAAAATGTTGCTGTCATGGCTGAGAAGGTACTCGTTTTGAGACACGTTTGATTGCTGTTCGCCTCAAAACGTCTAGCACTGCTGCTGCTGTAAAGACCATCGTCGTCGGCTTCACCTTCTTGTAGGACACGTAACGATTGAAATAGATTAACATTTTCCGATAGAGAGGTTTCTGGTTTTTCCGTGGCATCCATTAGAAGGTCATTGGGAATTTGATCGGTTACAGAGGTCTCAAGTGTTATATTGGAGACATCACGTTTGGTGACGGCTTTCAAATTACGCCAGTGGCAGGGTTGGCTCTAAAATAAAAAAAATAGTTTTTAAAATTTCATTAAAATCTGTGGGTTTTGGAATTCTTACCGGACACCGGCCATGACACATTCGGACATCACACTCAATATACAAAGCTGGTGAACCCGTGAAACGGAATGTTTTCATATAGGCATAAACCTGGGTTTCAAAAACTCCCGAATCCGACCAAGAACCACGAAAGCGTGATATGAGTTTATCATCTACCGGGCAGCCATATTGATCGATCAGTTGTATTCGTTTATTGGCACCGTTATGGGCAAAACAATCATTGACCACAATATCAAAACCATCTGGAAAACAATCATAGAAAATTTTTAATAAAATCATATATTTTATTAATTAAAAGCAGAAAATTTGTATCACCATATTTGCTTCTCATATAAATAATCAATGTCAATGGATCTCCAACACGAACAGGACCCGTTACCCTTGGACCACCAATGCCATAGCCATTCTGTATTTCCATATAACATTCCGGGGGACTCAGTGTAAAGACGACAGGATTTCCGGTAGCCACCCTACGTTGTGAATCAAAATCATTTAAATTTCTATATGTAAATTTACGATATCTAATCCCAAGCATGCACATGCAAATTCAACTATTCAACTCACTCCACATCCAAAAAGGGAAAGGTCACCGTTTTCCAAAAATCATAGCCATACTCGCAGGTCACTTTGAAATGTTCATCGTATTCCTCTTCGATTAGGGGATTGTATTGTACGGTCACGGTATTCCACATGAAGTTCTGTAAATGAAAATAATGCATACATTTGTTTGAGATCCGTGAAAAATCTGGCTTAAAAAAAATTAACTTACAGTTGGATTTTTCCGATTATCATCGTGTAGGGCATTCTTCCCCAGTGTACCACAACGATTCAATTGTATATAGAATTCATAGTAATCTCTACCCGAGCCATTGATGTACATACAATCTGGATCGTAGGCATAGCCAGCCGAATAAACCAAACCACTGAAGGATCCATTAAATCCAATACGAATTTTCATATAGTCATCTTGACATTCGGCTTCAATATCTGTAACAAAAATTAGACATCTTATAAATATAGGAAATGAATATGTATAGAGATTTTGTCGATTTGTCTGAAACTATACGAGTAAATGTCAGAAATTATTCTTAAACCAGTGAGCGAAGCTGTATAGTCGGACGGGGCCGACCATACGATACCCTACACAACTTCCACGGAACTCTAACTTTCTACGGATGTTTATTCTGAGTCTGGGCAATAGTTTGAGTCTGGGCAATAGTTTGCGAACCCTATTGCCCGATTAGAGGTCAACAGCAACTCTTCCTACACAGACATATATTCCGAATATTACTAATATTCTGTACAGCCCCTCTAATTACATGTCCAGATTCCCTTCACCGTGGGCTATGTTGTGATGTTCGGCTTATATTTGTGGCCTATATATCGACTCGAAAAACACACAACAAAATAACTTTTCGGTCCACTTTATCCCAAAATTATTATCTAATCATAACCGAAAATTATAGGCGTTGTCTTTGACCATACCTGGACCCTCGTGGAAAATTTCAAACCGATCAGCGCTATATTTTCGCCTTCCAGTGGAATTTGGTTATTAAATAATATCTCAGTACGTAAGCACCTGTAAGCACATGCAAAATTTCGTGAAGATTGGTCCATAACTGTGGCCGTATCGTGTTTACAAATTATAATGGACAGACGGACGGACGGACATACATGTCTAGATCGACTCAGCTAGTCGAGATATGACGATCGGTATACTTAAAGGTGGGTCTAGGACCAATATTTCGCGGCGTTACAAACTCTTGGGGCTGCACAAAGCTATAATACCCTAACAACATAGTTGTGAAGGGTATACAAATCCACGCGAATGGTTCATCAGAAATTATTCATAAAAAAACCACGCCGACGGTTCATCAGAAATTATGCTTAAAAAATGCACGCCGATGGTCCATCAGAAATTATTCTTAAAAAAATCCATGCCTATGGTTCTTTATATAGGATTCACCACAACATTTGTATGAACAACACTCGCGAAGTCTAGACAATGAGTTTAGGACCAACAAAAAAATATCGAAATAGGAGCGGATGTCTATGTCAAAGCATAGATCAATATTGAAAACTAGTATATGCCCGCTACTTCGTTAGCGAATAAATATTTAATTTGTTTTCACCAAGAACTGCATGTGTCCGAAGTTCTAATCAACACTCACACCAATATTGTCCATAATAACAATTATAGAATCTCCAAAACTACCTACTCTTGTAGTACTTATTTCCAAAATTAATTCCAAATTGCATGATTCGAGCTCCAAATCTTAATTTTACCAAATTTAGTACCATTTATAATTGTACCAAATTTAGTACCATTTAAAACACATTAGTACGAATTTCCAAAACATCCTACATAACTCAAATCTACACACCAACAGTGATCATAACATTGAATATCAGGATTCCAGGTCTATTGGTTCGCCCAAATCCGCATTTGCTACAATTTAGTACCTATTAGTACGAATTTCCAAAACTTACTAAATAACCCAATCCCAACAGTGTGCCTAACATTAAATTTCAAGATTCCAGCTCTGTTGGTTCACACAAATCCACATTTGATACCATTTAGTACACATTAGTACGAATTTCCAAAACTACCAATATATCTCAAATATACACCCCAATATTGATCCTAACTCCAATATCAAGATTCCAGGTGTATTGGTTCACTTAAATACACATTTAGTACGTATTAGTACAAATATCCAAAACTTCCTACATCGGTTCACCCAAAATTTAATTCGAACCAATATTAGTACACATTAGTACGAATTTCCAATACTTCCCACATAGCTGAAATCTACATCCCAACAGTGATCCTAACTCCAAATTCTAGCTCTATCGGTTCACAAATCCAAATTTGGTACCATTTACTACAAATTTTCAAAATTTCTTACATCAGTTCACCCAAAATTTGATTAGTACCAAATTTAGTATACATTACTAGGAATTTTCAAAACTTCCTACATAACTCAATTCTATTAAATTTCAGGATTTTTCAGATAAGTAAAAAATTTCCAAAGACTACATACATATCCCAATTCTATACTTCGACAGTAATGTACATTTCAAATTTCAGGATTCCAACTCCATCCGTTTCTCCAAATTCAAAGGGTACCAACTTTAGTACAGTTTAGTACTTTTCGTATACATATATAGACGCTTCCGAATCCACCTCCTTATATCGACCCAACTTCTCAACATTGACACATTTAACATTTCAAGATTTTAGCTCTATCCATTCACATGCTACGAAACTGTACCAGATTTGGTACATTTTAGGACTTTACGGATACTTATAGTTCGAATGTTTAAAAATGCCACATCTATTCTACACTTCATCAATGGCCTTCATTTCAAATTTAAGAGTTCTAGCTGTACCGCTTCGTCAAATACAAATGGTACCATATTTAGTACTTTTTAGTACAATTCGTGCTGTTCTAGTACAAATTTCCAAAAACCCAGCCTTATCTGACATCATTGGACGTTAATGAAACGTTAAGTTTGTCAATCACCTTACACTTTTATTAGTATAGTTAGATTGCTAATATTTATAACATCCGAGCATATACATATACATGCAAATCTCGTACTACTTACGTTTCACCCTTGTATTATTGTAACCGAAATGTTTATCATAATCACGTTCCCAGTATTCGGCATGATATTTCTCAGGTTCATAGGGTGGGCCAGCATGGTAGGCAGCACTGCCCGTTGAGGTGGGTGAACCCGAACCGGTACTGTCATAATCTCCAGCCGATGGTGGTAAATGAGGACGACCTATGCGATAGGGTATGTGACCTGAAGACTGGGGTAAATGATCCGCCTTCAAGAAAAAGCAGAAGAATATTAATTAAATAAAATCGAAACAAAACCAAACTTATATTTGCTCTCTCTCACCACTTCTGCCTGTAGTTTTGAAGATCTTTCCGTTTCCAAAGTACGATTTCGTATCTCCTTTAGTGGTTTCCTTTGTTTTAATTCCGCTGTTTGTCCTGAACGTTTGGTTTGTTTGGTGGATGGAGTGGTGGGTTGTGTTATATAGGATTTGGAGGGTAATACCACCAAATTAATGTCATCATTGGCTGATACCAAAGCTTCATGATGTTGTTTTTGTTGTAATTGTTGCTGCTGCTGTTGGTGTTGTTGTTGTTGCTGCTTTTGTCCAATTGAAGATGCCGTGGCTGATGTCTGCCGTAATAATTTTGTTTTGGGATTGCGTGATGTTGGCTTGCTAATTGGTGTATATGTTGTAGTTAAATCTATGCTTGTAGATACCGCTTCTGTTGGCTGGATTTCGATGAGATACAAAACCAGAATCAGCTACAAAGGAAATGACAAAAAAATAGCAATGACATTAACAAGATTGTGATGCAACATCAAGAAGTATTATTCTATTTATAGAAATGGTTATTATTTAAGATTAAGTAACATCATCTTAGCGTCTTGTTGTTGTTGCGTATTTCACACAACGGTTTCTGTATGTGTTTTTTTCATTTTTTTGTTTTAATGTGCCATAATAGTTCCGCATGGGCCACACATTCAATGCATTCCCCTCAGGAAAATCAAGTCTTTTTCTCCTCTTTTGATGAAGTCATTATCAAACTGTTGCTTAAGTCTGCCTATCCAGTCGACTGCAGTCAACTTGTAATCCAATTGTGAAGACAATGGCTCATTAGCTTTTTGTGATTGCCTGTTAATGGGTTTTCTTATTGCGTTTGTTTCTGTGATTGTTGTTGTTGTTGTTTTTCTGTGTTTATATGCAACCGCAATACGCATTAAAGAATTTCATTTTCATACGCAGATGATTTCAGTTTTACGTCGATGTTGTTGGCGGGATGAGGTTTTTTGATACTCTTCTCATTTGGAAATGTTGCAAATGGCAAATGGAAATGATTTGGAAAATTTTAGGGTAATTGTTATGATTAACAACGACAACAATGATGCCAATAAGAGCAACAAGTTGATGCGTGTTGCTTAAGTCTTTTGTTTTTGCAACAAGTGTTTAGGTTTTTTTTTTTGTTTTCATGATGATTATTTCACATTTATTTTAACTAATTGGGTTAATGGTTAATGAAAAAAGTATGGTAGTAAATATTGGATGTTTTGCACAGCGTCTGTGATAAGTATAATAAAATAGGTGAATATATCAGTACGATATGATTGGAAGCCAATTTTAAAGAATTATTTTGTTTCCCATACAAAAAAATCATTAGATCATTACATAATTTATCACAAGAAATTCTTAAACTTTAGAAAATATGAAACTTCAAAATTATTTTGTAAGACCCCGACACAGAATCTTTTGAGCATCATGGCTAAAGCTACTGACAGGACAATTGACTCGTTAGACAATATAAGAAATGAAATTTCCATTGAGAACTCAACATTTTAAATTACAACCAATTCAATGGGCAATTCATAATGTAACCGAAAATCAGAATAATTGAATGGACCGACCATATGGATTTAAATCTCGCTTATGTACAAATTATCCCAACAGTTTAAAAGATCTTCTTTCATATTTTAGGAACCCTAACTTTTTGAAGAGAAAACATGTGCACCATATGAAAATTGTGTATTTTTTCATGCAGGCAGACATGCTTATTCGTTGCCATTTTCGAGACCATTTTTGAAAGGGTATTTATATTGGCATAGTATTTCATCAATAACCCTAATACCACAGACAATATTTTATAGTATTTATCAAGTATGTGTGCTTATATAGTCTTCCTTATTCATCTAGGCGTATTTTCTACGGCAATTCCGTTTCACCACACTGTGGTACAGGGTATTATATATATATATATAAGGAAACCTTGTTGACCTCTTATAAAGCGATAGGTCGGTCTGTGGCTAGCTATGCGGTTCCAGTGTGGTCTGCGAATTTCAGTGATACGCAATGGAGAAATATTCAGACCTGTCAGAATGCCGCCCTGAGGACAGCGACAGGGTGCCTCCTCATGACACCAGTGGACCATCTTCATGAGGAGACGAAGATCCTTCCCGTACGTCAGCATAGCAATATGCTTTCGTTGCAGTACCTGCTCGGGTGTTTCAGGGACGATCATCCCAACCATCATATGGTGGATAGGATCTGCATGATCTAGAGAGAGAGAGGTCCAACGATACAAAAGGGAGCCTCTAGATCAAGTTGCCTATCGAGCAGGTCTGAATGGCATTCATACAGATGCAGTAGCAGCAGCGCTGAACGGTTACAAAGTGAATGCCGTCCTCGGAGCTCACCCCCCACCCGTAGCAGCTGAAGAACGTCACCTGCCCAGACAAACCAGAGTAGTTTTGGCTCAGTTACGTTCTGGATGGTGCAGTCGGCTCAATTCGTATTGGGCACGGATTGATGACCAGGTGCAGGATGTCTGCCCAGCATGTGGTACAGGCCCTCATACCACACTGCACTTGTTCAATTGTCCAGCCGAACCTACTCACCTCCCTCCGGAAGATCTGTGGTTACCAGAGATGGCCTGTCAGAAACAGTGACGTAAATGACATACATTTCCGACGTATAATACATACGTCAGAAACGTCGGAAACCTACCCAAATCCATTAGGTTTTTGACAAAATAGCAATTTCCATTAATCAATCTGGATATTACGCATGCTTAACTCAAATTAATATAAAATTTCAAAATTTTCTTCTCAAAAAAATTTAGTAATTTTTACCAGTTCTAGCAAGGTATAGTGAGCTATATGTAAAAATAATATGTATTCTTGAAAATAACTGATGATGCTGATAATATTGAAATAAATTACGTTTACCTCATTAATTACATTTTATACAGGTATATGACGTTTTCGACGTTTACACCTTTTTGACAGTCGAAAACCAAAAAATTCGTCACACGGACCATCCCTGGTGGTTACAGCCAGTGGAGGTAGCTGCATTTCTAAATCTGGAGACAGAACTGGAGGAAACTTAGCAGAAAACATACAATTTATATAAACTGCAACAAAAACAACAACAACAACAACAGGGTATTATGTCTTTGTGCATATGTTTGTAACAGGCAAAAGGAAACGAGACAGACACATGGTTCCTTTTGAGAATATGCATTGAATCACTTTCTGAGTAGATTTACGCATGTCCGTCCGTCCGTCCATGTATTTTTGTGAACAAAGTACAGGTCGCATTTATGATCCGATTTGAATGAAATTTGGCATATGTCACTTATTTGGTCCAAGGACGAACCCTATTGAAATTGGGAAAAATCGGTTCAGATTTAGATATACCTCCCATATATATTTTCGTCCGATTTTATGTAAAAGGTGCACCAATATATCCTTCGATTTGCACGAAATTTGGCACAGCGTAATGAATTAGGTCTAGAACGATGTTAAATTCCCTAAAAATCGGTTCAGATTTAGATATATCTCCCATATATATTTTCGTCCGATTTAATGTAAATGGTGCACCAAAGTCCCTTAATATATTTTGATTTGCACGAAATTTGGCACAGCGTAATGAATTAGGCCTACAATGATGTGTGAAAAACCGGTTAAGATTTAGATATAGTTCTCATATATATTTTCGCCCGATTTAATGTAAATGGTGTACTAAAGTCCCTTAATATCTTTCGATTTATACGAAATTTGACACAGCGTAATGAATTAGGCCTACAATGATGTGTGTTAAGTTTCGTGAAAATCGGTTCAGATTTAGATATAGCTCCCATATATATTTTCGTCCGATTTAATGTAAATGGTGCACCAAAGCCCCTTAATATCTTTCGATTTGCACAAAATTTATCACAGCGTAATGAATTAGGCCTAGAATGATGTGTGCAAAGTTTCGTGAAAATCGGTTCAGAGTTAGATATAGCTCCTATATATATTTTCGTCCGATTTAATGTAAATGGTCCACCAAAGTCACGAAATTTGGCACAGCGTAATGAATTACGTCTAGAATGATGTGTGTTAAGTTTCCTAAAAATGGGTTCAGATTTAGATATAGCTTCTATATCTGACCAAATGAAAAATTTAGTATCGGTTGTAGAATGACATGTTTATGGATCCAATTCCATTTTGCTGGTCCTTTAAAATGCGACGTCTGTTAGGATTCATCTGTTGAATATACTCAAAGTTGTAAAGGGTATCATATAGTCGGTCTAGTCCGACTTTCTTACTGGTTTTTAATCGTTTTTTTTACAAGTAAAATTTTTAAATTGTTTAATCGAAAAAAGTATTCTTACACATGAAACATTATGTGAATAAAATTATTTTGTGTTATCATAAATAGTAACAAATCCTTTGTTTTGAAGAACCTCTGTAAGTTGTTTTGTCATTGATTGGACTAATTTGGATTTTTCTTCTTCGGCAATGTTGGTCTCTTCCCCTATAATAACTTTTTCGTAGCATTTCCTTGAAGGTAATGATATGTTTGTGGATCCCAGAAATATCCGGTGATTGGGGGCGAATTCAATTGATGGGTAGTGGTAGGGAGAGTAGCTACAATTTTACATTTTGCGCCGTATGCTTAGGATCATTATCCTTTTGGAACCAATAATCTTGTCTTAGGTTCAGTTACTGTGCATATTGCTTCAAATTGTTCTTTAACATATTTATATAACCATACCATATTCTATAAAGGTCAATTTTTACGCCTTTATCTGACAAGCACCTCCATAACATAACTCCACCCCTTTCGTGTTTGACCGTTGAATCAAGATTTTCTTTATTTGGTACAGTACCATTCAAAAATTCCCTAAGTTCGACCACCAACCGAGTTGAAGGTAAGGAAATAAAGAATAACATGTTAAAATTTGGAACGGATTGAATTATTAGTTTTTGAGTTATTGTGACCACCATTCGTATAAACACTGTTTCGAGAAAAACGCGTTAAAAGTTCGGCTATATCATCAAATGTTGTTGAGATTTTCCATTGAAATTTTAAAGGGACTGTCTTGAAAAAGTGTAAAATGTAATAGAAAACCAAAATGCCTTAATGCCTAAAATGGAAAACTTACTTTCGTCATAAAAAACCTCTTCCCAGAATTCTGAGCCCTTTTTATACCCTTCACCAGATTATGGTACAGGGTATTATGTCTTTGTGCATATGTTTGTAACAGGCATTGTTAGGGCATTGGTGCACCAAAGTCCCTGGAAATCTTTTCATTTGCACGAATGTTGGTATAGCGTAATGAATAAGGTCTAGAATGATGTCTGCCAAGTTTTGTGAAAATCGGTCCAGATTTAGATATAGCTCCCACATATATCTTCGTCCGATTTAAGGTAAATTGTGTACCAAAGTCCCTATATATCTTTCGATTTGCAGGAAATTTTGCACAGCGAACTAAATTAACTCTAGAATGATGTGTGCAAAGTTTCGTGAATATCGGTCCAGATTTAGATATAGCTCCCATATATAGCTTCGTCCGATTTAAGGTAAATTGTGTACCAAAGTCCCTATATATCTTTCGATTTGCACGAATTTTTGTATAGGGTACTGCATTAAGTCTAGAATGATGTTGCTAAAAGATCCATAGCTAGGCCGATTGACACAACGTACTGATGTAGTATAACATAGTCTCTGGCAAGTTTCCCTGAAATCGGTTCAGATATAGATATATAACAAAAAGGCGTCGTCTGTTAGGATACATATGTAGAATATACCCAAAGTGGTGAAGGGTATCATATAGTCGACCCAGTCCGACTTCCCTAAATTAATGTGCCCTAAATAAAGTAAGCTATCCGACAAATCGATGGTATTAAATTAGTAACGAATCTTTTGTTTTTGTGATTTTTATAAACACTTCAAAATTGAATATTGAAGTATACGAATACTTATTCTGACAAGTGTACATTGTTTCATCCTCCTTGTAACACTGTTCACAACTCGTGCTACGTTCATAATTAAAATAATTAATTAGCACAACTTTAGAATATTTCTACGACGTATACCCGACGAGACAAAGCCTTGATATGCGTTGCATTATTATCAACCGGAAAATTTAGGTTTCCGCTGAATGCGTATATTTAATTTGCACACATAAAAATGTAGAGTAGTATGCATGAGTTTGTGCAGGTGTATGTTACATTTCGAAATACAGAGAATTACCTTTTCATAAATATGAAAATATTCCACAGATAATATTCTAAGAAGTATTCTGTTAACTGGATACCGATATTTCTTTCGAAATAAAAGAACGTGCTTAATAATGAATGGATCAAATGTTGGCATTCGTTACAATTGAACTCGGCAGGCAAACATTTTAATGAATGGCATACTGATTTTAATAATTCTCTTTTGCGTAGAGCAAAAACAAAAAATCAGAAACCTAACATGGTATGCTGTTTCTTGTAAAGTTCAGTTGAACTGGACATGGATGCATACCAACATCACTTAGTGATCACTTCGAAACATTTCAATGGTGAATTGAAGAAAAAACATATTTTTTCATCATCATCATCATATTCTTCTTCATTTTCTGTTTCATATTCATCTTTTGAATGTAAATCGTGGTGTAGACTACAATTTGAATTCAAATATATCTGGCGCTGGACATACGCAATATTAACTTCCGTTAACTGTAGAGGAACAACGACATGAGGGAATGCCATGAATGGATGGAGATGCAAAGCCAAACAAAATAGAATCACTGGAGATTGGTCAATATTGGTTACGGTTCATGTAACCTAACCTGACCAATGGATCAGCCAAAGACCGGGCAAGCAAGCAGACACACTAACAGATCGTAAAAAAACCTTTGCAGTTGTTTTGTCCGTTTTATTTCAGCTTCTTTATTAAGACTTGTCTTCCATGTGAAATGAAGATGTTAATGTGCTCCATACCAAAATTATGATGTTCTGCATTCATAGTGACTACAATTGGTTTTTTGCGTTCAATTCTGTTTCTGTTTCTTTTTTGTTGGAGTTCTTTAGAGCTTTATTTTTTTTTTTTTTTTTTTTTTTGGGATTTCAAATAGGAATATAAGTCGCGAACACAATTGTTTTGTATAACCCTTCGTTAACGTATTTTTTCGATTAATCATTAAATTGCACAATTTATGTTTAATAATGAACGCATGTTTTTGGAGGTGGAGTTTACATTAATTTTGTTATTTCATTGGCAAAAACTCGAAATGTATGTCGTATACACTGCTGCTATTAATTGGAGGAAATACTATAAAGCTGAAAGATATGTCTCATTATAGGTTTAATAGTACCGATATTTTTGGTATTTTTATGATCTTCGACACATTTTCCAGTGCGAAACATACACACTTGCCAGAATAAGTATTCGTACACTTCACTGTTTAATAAAAACAATAAACAAAAATTTAAGACCATCGAATTGTCGAATAATTTACATTATTTTCGATATTTTTCCACGCTTTGTGTTTTTTCAGCGTAATAATTTCGTATGGAAAGCATTTGATATCGGAAAAAGTATTCGTACACCTAAATTTGGCGAAGCTCCATGTCAATTTTACAAAGCAAAAGTGTGGCAAGGAACATTATATAACAAAACTAGAAGAAATTAAATTGATTTTACAAAGGTAATTTATTTTCTTCGAATTGAAAATCTGAATTTGTCTCAGAAGTAGATAAATTGTTATTTATTGGTTTGGAATTCTAAAATTACGCAATGAAGGAACATATTTGCGTGGAAATGCTACGACTATTGGTAGAAGTCTCTCTTCTGTACAAAAACCATTAACAATTTCAAACCCACTGGTTCTATTTTGTTCAAGCTAACTGAAGCGAACATCAGCATCAAGCGACTGCAGAAGTGCTTCTCAAACTTCAAACATTTTTTTGGAAAAAAAATGTTTTTACGAATGGCGGGCACGATAACTCAAAAATGCAATCCGTTCGCATGGAATAGGATAAAAGCAATCGTTTAAAATCTTCCTTATATTATACCTCATTATACCTCATATGTCCGCCAATTTTTTCTTTTTTGTGATGTTTAAAATCGTAGTTCATATCAAAGCCAGAGATGTGCTCTTTCGAGTGCCTTTGGACCTTTAAATATTTATTTGCACTCTCTTAAGATCAACAGACGCAATTCAGTACACTATGCCAAATTTTGTGCAAATCGAAAGATATATAGGGTCTTTGGTGCACCAATTACCTTAAATCGGATGAAAATATATATGGGAGCTATATCTAAATCTGAACCGATAGTCACGAAACTTTTCACACATCATTCTAGATTCATTTCAATACGCTGTGTTAAATTTCGTGCAAATCGAAAGACATATATTGACAAAATCGGACGAAAATATATATGGGAGCTATATCTAAATCTGAACCGATCTTCAAAAAATTTTAAACACATCGTTCTAGACTTAATTCAGTACACTATGCCAAATTTCGTGCAAATCGGTATATAGGTACTTTGGTGCACCATTTACCTTAAATCGGACGAAAATATATATGGGAGCTAGTATATCAAAATCTGAACCAATTTTCACGAAACTTAGCCCACATCATTCTGGAAATAATTCATTACGCAATGCCAAATTTCGTGTAAATCGAAAGATATGTAGGGACATTGGTACTCCATTTACCTCAAATCGAACGAAAATATATATGGGAGCTATATCTAAATCTGGACCAATTTCCAGTAAACTTAGCACACATCATTCTAGACATAATTCATTGCGCTGTGCCAAATTTCGTGCAAATTGAACGATATATAGGGACATTGGTACATAATTTACATTAAATCGGACGAACGTATATATGGGAGCTATATCTAAATCTGAACCGATTTTTCCCAATTTCAATAGGGTTCGTCCTTGGACCAAATACGTGACCTATGCCAAATTTCATCTAATTGGGATCATAAACGTCAAATATCAAATCAAATAAAATTCCAAATTGGGTCCTCAGAGACGAGAGGACATCTTCATTTGAGGTAAAACTCCTGCCAGCAATTATTTTTTTTTTTTAGATTTGGGAACGTTTAAATTCAGCAACCCAATTTTTATACCCTACACAACTATGTTGTCAGGCTATTATAGCTTTGTGCAGCCCCAAAAGTTTGTAACGCCGCGAAATATTGGTCCTAGACCCAAATGTACCCTGATTTTTGTGGGAAAAATGACAAAATGTGCATTCTATAGCGTATATATTTACCCCTGAAGGACATAGACCCGAGAAGTTTATATTATATCCAAGAGGAATTGTTGACCTTTAAATTAATACCAATTATATTGTTGTATGTGTTCGGATGTGGGAGTTACACCTAAATATATACAGGTATCTCCGTATTCGTATATTATTTAGTAACCCATTATCACTCTAGAGAGCGGAACTATAGCGCTGATCGCTTTGAAATGTTCCATGAATTTTATGGTCAAGGACAACGCCTAAATTTTGCATGATCAGATAATAATTTTTGTGTTATTTTCGAGTCGATCTATAGACCACAAATTAAAGCCGAACATCACAACACAACCCACGGTGAAGGGAATCTGGACAATAGCTGTACTGAATATTCGTAATATTCGATAATATGTCAGTGTGAGGAAGAGGTGCTGTTTACCTCTAATCGGGCAAGAGGATGCAAATATCACGAAATATTGCCAGGCTCGGAATAAACATCCGCAGAAAATTTTGGTTCCGTGGTAGTTGTGTAGGGTATTGTATGGTCGGCCCCGTCCGACTATACTGATCCGCTCACTGGTTTACTGTTGCATATGAAGGAGGACTTTCACCTAACACATTCACAATATCAGTATGAGTTTCTTGTCCCGATAAACCCTTTTTATGTAAATATTTAATGACAGCACGCATTTCTAATTTTTCCATTTGTAAACCATTAAGGAAAGTAGTAAAGTCGGACTGGGCCGACTATATGATACCCTTCACCACATTGGGTATATTTATACCCTACACAACTATGTTGTCAGGGTATTATAGCTTTGTGCAGCCCCAAAAGTTTTTAACGCCGCGAAAATATTGGTCCTATACCCACCTTTAAGTATATATCGTCATATCTCGACTAGCTGAGTCGATCTAGACATGTGTGTCCGTCCGTCCGTCCGTCCGTCTGTCCATTATAATTTGTAAACACGATACAGGCCGCAATTATGGACCAATCTTCACGAAATTTTGCATGTAGAATGGGTTTTGGCCAATGAAGACCCCTATTGTTTTTGGAAAAGATCGGTTAATATTTAGGGGATAAAATGGACCAACACTAAATTTTTGTCGGTTTTTCTGAACATCCAACCGCACAGCCCGAACATCGTGAAATTTTACAAGGAGAAGGGGATCGGGGCAAAGAATAAGCATGCCCGTCTTGAAAAAAATAGGTCAATATTTAGCGGGTCAAATGGACCCTGATTTTTGTGTGAAAAATGACAAAATTTGTATTCTTTGGCGTATATATTTGCCCCCTGAAGGACCTAGACCCAAAAAGTTGATAGTATGTTAAAGAGGAGTGGTTGACCTTAAAATTGATACCAATTATATGGTCGTATGTTCTCAGATGTGGGAGCTACGCTTAAATATTTACAGGTGTTTACATATTCAGACATTATTTAGTAACCCAAAACCACACTAGAGGGCGGAAATATAGCGCTGATCGCTTTGAAAATTTCCATGAGATTCCAGTTATGGTCAAGGACAACGCCTATAACTTTCGGTGATGATCAGAAAATTATTTCGGGATGCAGTGGGCCGAAAACTTAATTATTTTTGTGATATTTTCGAGTCGATCTATAGACCACAAATGAAAGCCGAACATCACAGCACAACCCACGGTGAAAGGAATCTGGACCCTAGCTGTACTGAATACTCGTAATATTCGGAAAATATGTCAGTGTAAGGAAGAGGTGCTATTGACCTCTACTTGGGCAATATTATTAATACCCGGAATAAAAATCCACCGAAAGTTAGAGTTCGGTGGTAGTTGTGTAGGGTATCGCATGTTCGGCCCCGTCCGACTATACTGCTCCGCTCACTGGTTTACATATGTATCCCAAAAGACGTCGCCTTTCGAAGGAACATTCATATGAAATTGAACGAACTTCAACCGTTAAACATGTCTTTCTGCAACCTATGCACTGTTTAAAATTTAATCTCAATCAGAACCCATGTTGTACAATAAACATGAATAATTCAAAATATATATATTTGGAAGCTATGCTATATCTATATCTGAACCGATATCAAGGAAACTTGCCAGCGATTAATTTATATTAACTTCAGTACGTCGTGTCAATCGGCCTAGCTTTGGATCATTAGTGTACCATTTACTTAAAATCGGACGAAAATATATATAACAGGTGTATGTAAATCTGAACCGATTTCCACGAAATTTTGCAAACATCATTCTAGACTTAATTCAGAATTCGTGCAAATCTAATGAATTTCAGGGACTTTGGTGGAATATTTACCTGAATTCGGGCGAAGCTATATATGGGACTATATCTAAATCTGAAGCGATTTTCACGAAACTTTGCACACAACATTCTAGACTTAATTTAGTACGCTGTGCCAAATTTCGTGCAAATAGAAAGATATATAGGGGCTTAGGTACACAATTTACCTTAAATCGGACGAAGATATATTAGGGGAGCTATATCTAGATCTGAAGCGATTTTCACGAAACTTGGCAGACATCATTCTAGACCTTTTTCTTTACGCTGTGCCAAATTTCGTGCAAATCAAAAGATTTCCAGGGACTTTAGTGAACTATTTACCTAAAATCGGACGAGGCTATATATGGGAGCTATATCTAAATCTGAACCGATTTTCACGAAACTTTTCACACATCATTCTAGAGATAGACCATGGGTCTATCTCGATTATTTTTGCCTGTTACAAACATATGCACAAAGACATAATACCCTGTACCACAGTGTGGTGTTCATCACTCCACAACTCAAAAACTTGACCGTGGCGAATTCATCCTTCCATAGGTAAATCTCTCATATAACAATACTATTAATTGTCAGTATTTTGCTTATTTTGAAATAATTTTCCTACAAAATTGCCTTTAATATGAAATTGCAAAAAAATTTATCACTTTTTCTTTTATTTTCAGAATCATTACAATGGGAAAATGTAAGTTTTTTTATTTAATATTTCATATATTATTCCAAATTTTCATTCAACAAATATTTAATTTTAATTTAATTAGCATTATGTCAAATGTAATTTTAGTAAAAAAATAATCCTTACATTCCCCACAAAAAATCCAACTATTTCCCAGAGATTGTCATTTATATTTATAACGATCTAAATTAATTTACAAATACTAATTATAACCACGAAGTGCATTTATGATAACAAACTCAACACACTTACCTGCATCGCAAAAACCATCAGTCCATGGAGAGCTGCACTTTTTCTGTCATTGAGACGAATTCGTTGAAATCCAAACATTTTGTACATGTATTTTGTTAACATTGTACTTGAACTTTTTGTTGTTGTTATTGGGTTGTGCTCTCTACGAAATTCAATTCAATTGAATTAACCTGAAATGAAGAGGAGCAGAGAAAACAACAACAATTAATTTTATTTTATTACAGTTTATATCCAGGATGTATTCTGCAACAGAATTCGTTGCAGTTAATTAAATTTGTTGTTTTGTTTCATTTTTTCATTCTTATGAACGTAAAGGTTAAAATTAACTAATTAAATGTCGGCAATTGAATACAATAACCCAACAGAATAAAACAATAACAAAGTTAAATTTCTGCTGAAGTAATTAGAAATCATCAAAATGAATATTACATTAATTAGCAAAAGCCATATAAAAAAATATATTTTTTATAAATGAAAACAATGAAATGAAAACAAATGATTTTGTTTGACTTTGGTTGTTTCACATTGTAGTATTTTGGTGTGATGGAATTTAAGTGCAGTTAGGTAATTTGAAGAAATCATATTTATTATCATACTATATTATATACAGCCTATTACTATATCATTATTATAGGCTACATCGGTCCACGTGTTCAGCATGTGAAAAAGTCACTAATTTCATCCGGATTGAAATACATAAAATCGATCAAAACATGGATCCTGTTCTCATAGAATACGAATTACCAAATGATAAATAAACAGAAAAATCGGCTAGATCATTCAACATACCGGAAAGGAGCGGGGGTCTCTCCCAAAATGTAAAACTAAAGTCACTATGTTAGATGGTAAATTTTTCAATCGAAGTGATTTATCTTTTCATGTGTTGAAAACATGGACCTATATAGAAAATTGTCCTCCATGCAATCATGGGTTACCAGCCGAACTTTGACGCGGAGTGAGAATCTGGTCAATGGTGGCTTCAGTCTCTTTTTTGTGCACGGGACACAAAATGCCAGCTAAGTAAGTAAGACACCAAATGCAGAGGTTCCAATCATTGGGCATGCATAGCCAAATTGTACTAATCAGCTGGTGCATGCTCCTGACCAGCATCTGACCACCGGTCAAGACCAAGACAAAAAAGAAACTGAAGCCAGCATTGACCAGATTCAAACTCTGCGTCAAATCCTGGAAAATTCCACCATTTCACCTATACGTCGACTATAAAGCCGCATTCGACAGCCCAACCACTCAGAGATGTTTAAAGTCATGCCTGCTTTCGGATTCCTGTAAAATTAATACGTCTATGCAGGATAACTTTAACTGGAGCAATGTCAGCAGTTACATTCGGAAAGGACCTCTCGAAGCCTTTCAATACCGAACGAGGATTCAGACAAGGTGACAGTCTCCCGTGTGACTTTTTTAACATCCTGCTGGTAAAAAATAATTCGAGACGCCCAAGTGAACAGAAATGGAATTCTGTACACCAAACAACACATGTTATCCGCATACGACGATGACATCGCTATAATGGGTCAAACATTGCCAGCGATAACAGCCACCTTTGAAGAAATTCAGAAGGATTCTGCCAAAGTGAGTCTGGCAGTAAATGGCGAAAAGACCAAACTGATGGTATCAAGGCTCAAGACGTCCAGTAGACTCGGACCAACTGTGGGCGCCGCAGCTCTAAGGCATATAAAAGCCAGCCTACTGATGGTTCACGCAGAAGGTGAAGGCCACGAATTCCATGGAAAGATTAAATAGAGGAAGTAACACTGCTCTATGAAGTGTACATTTCAAATCGGGACCATTGTATGGATGCTATGTCAAAGTTTGAACCCAAGATCGCTTTAATGCTCATAGAAAATTAAGTATGAATTTACGGATAGGAAAATTAAAAAACCCCAAAACGCGATATATGTTGAACAGGAATTCGAAAACAATGTATGTGAACGTTTTCAAAGTTTTATCTTAAATAGTCCGAACTCTGCCTTCATCGATGCCAAAACTCTGTTTCAATGAATAAACAATTTTTTTTAATCCCATGTATTCTTTATACGGTATTCGATGAATTTTTCGAGGTGTAGTAAACCAGTGAGCGGAGCAGTATAGTCGGGCGGGGCCGACCATATGATACCCTACACAACTACCACGGAACTCAAAATTTCTGCGGATGTTTATTTCGTAATATTTACACCGTCTTCAACGATTAGAGATCAACAACACCTCTTCCTTACACTGACATATTTTCCGAATATTCCCCATATTCAATATTCACCGTGGGTTTTGTTGTGATGTTCGGATGTTTTGCTTGCATTTCGACTCGAAAAAAAAACCAAAAAAATAATTGTATGTTGTTATCACCAAAAATTATAGGCGTTGTCCTTGACCATAATCAAGTCAATCACTCTTCTTGGACATACTATCAACTTCTATGGTCTATGTCCTTAAGGGGTAAATATATACGCTATAGAATACAAATTTTGTCATTTTTGACACAAAAGTCAGGGTCCATTTGACCCGCCAAATATTGACCGATCTTCTTCAAAACAGGCATGCTTATTCTTTGGCTCGATAGCCATCTCCATGTACAATTTTGGGATGTTTGGACCATATTTGCGGACTCTAGAGCGACCAGAAAATCTGACAAAAATAAAGTTTTTGGTCCATTTCATCCCCTAAATATAAACCGATCTTTACCAAAAACAATAGGAGTCTTCATTGGCCAGAACCCATCCTACATGCAAAATTTCGTGAAGACTGGTCCATAACTGTGGCCAGTATCGTGTTTACAAACTATAATGGACAGACGGACGGACGGACACACATGTCTAGATCAACTCAGCTAGTCGATATATGATATAAAGGTGGGTATAGGATCAATATTTCGTGGCGTTACAAACTCTTCGGTCTGCACAAAACTATAATACCCTGACAACATAGTTGCGTAGGGTATAAAAATCACAATTATAAAAATCCGCTCTTTATATAGAATATCTATCAGCTTCAATAAATCTTAATCTGAGTAGGGAGCACGATAAATGCTCCCTGCACTTGAATAACGACTTTTGAAAATTTAATTAAATTTTCAAATATACATAGATGTATGCATATAGCAGCCACGTATAGAAAACCTTTGGCTAATTTGGGCGTGAAAATCTTGAAAATGTTGAGATAAATCATTCCCCATCAAGGAAAACCATTAACACCCTTTGGCAATGTGAAAATTAGCACGAAACCATATCAAATAAACCGTTAAACTTACCAAAAACGAATACACTCAAACGCATAACCCGAGACACATCAATTATTTATGTACAGAACAGCAGCAGCAACAACAACAAGTTCAACCTACCTGTACGAAGTTATTTCAATTTGTGCGCGAACAATATGTGCTTGTTGTATGCCGCACACCAATTACCACTTCACCATATATATATTTATATATATACAGCCATACATATTTTTGTGTATATGTATTCCGGTCGTTAGGTACATCTATGAAGTATGACAGGCAGCCGACAGCGGTAGTAGTCGTAATACCACGTAGACAAATTTAGTTACACAAATTTACAAGAATATACAATCGTTGAAACCACCTCCAAACACCCACATCGGCATCGCCCTCCTTACCACACAACTTGATTTCGAATATATTTTCCGTAGTATGGCTAAGGTAAATGACAAGCACAAGAAGTGTAAATATGTATATAGTATATAAATCAAGGTCGACAAAAAATACTTTTTCATTGTTATAAATGAACAATGTAATCGTTGAGTGTGTGTGTGTGTTTTCGGAAAAAAGGGGCAATATATAACGTACATGTATATGGGTCAAAATCCACAGCTTAGCCTGTTGATTTAAGGTATTAATTTTTAATGCTGTTAAATTTGAATTCTTAACAAGAAATATTACATGAATTAGTCATGAAAAAGTTCTTCGCCTTCCCATCCTCCCTTGCTGCCTTAAATCTGTTTAATTAATTAATAAATTTAAGAGCAAAGGTCAAACTTTTAATTCTTAAAAGACAATTACCTGAGCAATTTTTTATTATATAGTTTTACAAATGTTGAACATATAAACTAATTATGGGATGTATATCAGTAGTTCGCAGCATAGTTAAGAACTCATATTTAATTAATGTATTAATAATTATATAAAATGAATTAATATAAAATTGTATGTTATTTTTTTACGCCAATAAGTTAAAATGCGAATAGGGTGTAGGGTATAAAAATCCACACTTATAAAAAATGTGCATACAAACACCCGTTAGAAAACTTAGATACAGTCGAAATCACTTATAATGTAGGCCAAGGGACTGGCGAAATTAGTCGACACAAGTGATATAGTAAACAAGTAAAAACGTCGTAAAGTTCGACCAGCCCAACTTTTTATACCTTCCACCACGATATTCAAAATATCAAACATCTATTGGGGCTTCAGAAGAAGATGAAATACCAAACTACAGATGCTCAAGAGCTTGACCATACCGAAAATGAAGCGTGACGATTGAAAAATATGTCAAAAATTTCCAGAGTATCTCATAGTTGGGTAACCAGTATATGAAGGCTATATCAAAACGGAAACCGATATTGAGAATTTTTAGCAGTGGCACCCAATGAGAATCCAATATATAAAATTACAGCCAATTTGAGAGAAAAACTTGAATTCCATCGACCCCCCAAAATATAGAAATTTTGGAGGTATGGTGGAAGGTATTGGTAAGTAGATTTGCTACCCAAAATACAAAATTTCCAATTTGAAAAATGAGCGAAACCGTTATATTGGGACTACCCCGAATCTTGGGCTAATTGTACAATGAGACTTTGGACCTCAGCTTGAATTTTTTGAAAGTATTCTTTCAGGGATCAGTGGACCTAAAGGGTAGATTTTTTAAAAGTGTATTTTTTCTATCGTGGATTTTTTAAGTATTTTCTTAAGGATAGTGGACCTAAACGAACAAAACAATATTTTATCAAGGATCAGTGAACGTTAAGCGTGTATTTTTAATTTTTCAAGGATCAGTGGTAGATAAGCAAGCATTTTGTAAACCTATTAATTCAAGGATCAGTGGGCGTTAGGCGTGGATTTTTGTAAAACTATTATTTCAAGGATCAGTGGGCGTTAGGCGTGGATTTTTGTAACCCTATTCTTTCAAGGATCAGGGGGCGTTAGGCATGGATTTTAAACCTGTTATTTCAAGGTTCATTGGGCGTTAGGCGTGGATTTTTGTAAAACTATAATTTCGAGGATCAGTGTGCGTTAGGCGTGGATTTTTGTAAAACTATCATTTCAAGGATCAGTGGGCTTTAGGCGTGGATTTTTGTAAAACTATTTTCTCAAGGATCAGTGGGCGTTAGGCGTGGATTTTTGTAAAACTATTTTCTCAAGGATCAGTGGGCGTTAGGCGTGGATTTTTGTAAAACTATTTTCTCTAGGATCAGTGGGCGCTGTGCGTGGATTTTTGTAAACCTATTATTTCAAGGATCAGTGGGCGCAGTGCGTGGATTTTTGTAAACCTATTATTTCAAGGATCAGTGGGCGTTAGGCGAGAATATTTGTGAACCTATTATTTCAAGGACCAATGGGCGTTAGGCGTGATTTTTTGTAAACCTATTATTTCAAAGATTAGTGTTGCATAAATACAAATAATTTTTCAAAGATTAGAGGACTTGGATTGCATTCAAATATTACTTTCACGTATCAGTGGACTTGGATAACCTAAAAATATTTATACCCTTCACCACACTGTGGTACAGGGTATTATGTCTTTATGCATATGTTTGTAACAGACAAAAGGAAACGAGATAGATACATGGTTCCTTTTGAGAATATGCATAGACTCACTATCTGAGTCGATTTATGCATGTCCGTCCTGTCCGTCTGTAGATGTTAAATTGAAAACAAAGTACAGGTCGCATTTATGATCCGATTTGGATGAAATTTGGCACAAGTAACTTATTTGGCCCAAGGACGAAGCCTATTGAAATTGAAGAGGATCGATTCAGATTTAGATATAGCTCCCATATATATTTTCGTCCGATTTAAGGTAAATTGAGCATCAAAGTCCCTATAAATCGTCCGATTTGCACGAAATTTGGCATAGAGTACTGAATTAGGTCCAGAATGATGTGTGCAAAGTTTCGTGAAAATCGGTTCAGAATTAGATATAGCTCCCGCATATAGTTTGGTCCGATTTTAGTGTAAATTGTACACTAAAGTCCTGATACATATTTCGATTTGCACGAAATTTGGCATAGGGCACAGAATTAGGTCCAGAATGATGGGTGTCAAGTTTCGAGAAAATCAGGTCAGATTTAGATATAGCTCCCATATATGTATTTTCGTCCCTATAAATCTTTCGATTTGCACGAAATTTGGCATAGGGTACTGAATTAGGCCCACAATGATGTAGCTCCCATATATATGTTTTCCGATTTAAGGTAAAAGACTAGCTCCCATAAATAATTTTGACCGATTTTATGTAAATAGTGCACCAAAGTCCCTATATATCATTCGATTTGCGCGAAATTTTGCATAGTGTTCTGAATTGGGTCCAGAATGATGTGTGTCAAGTTTCTAAAATCGGATCAGATTTAAATATAGCTCCCATTTATATTTTCGTCCGATTTAATGTAAATTATGCACTAAAGACCCAAAATTTGGCCGATTGGCAGACAATGGAGTTACTGCAACCTTTTCTGTGTCAAGTTTTCTTGAATTCGGATCAGAATTACATATAGCATAGCTTCCATATGTAATTTCGACTTTTTCATGTTGATTGTACACCAAATAATCAATGGGTTCCTTACTGGTTTTTCAAGATTCTGTGGACTAGGATTGTCTACAAAAAAAGAAGAAAAAACAAATCCAGCACCAAACGTCCTATAAACATAATTTTTTTTCAAAAATCGTGGATATTTTAAAATATTCGTGATAATAGTGGATATTTTAAAATATTATTTTAAAGACCAGTGGGCTTGTTTCCAAAGATCATGGACCTAAAAAGGTAGATTTTTTAAAATATATTTTTAACTAATATTTGATATATTGTCGTGTGTTTTTTGAACATGTTGTCAACCATAAAATTGTGTTTTTTTTAATTCCTAGTGGGCCTTAAAGTGTGGATTCTCTTCAGGAACGTATAACCGTCGATTTTTTTACAAAAAATTTTCAAAGTCCAATGGATTTTTTTTTAATTTGTTCAAAGAACGGCAGACATTTAAGTGTTTCAAGGCCCAAAGGCAGCTACTTCTTATTAGTTATTGAGCTTGACAATTTTCTTGGACACGGCTTCTACCAATGTGGCTGAATTTTTATTTGTCCACCATGTCAGTTATGTCGTTCTTTCTGTCGCTTTCCAACTCGGAATTGGTGTTTCTGTCTGTATCCGAAGAGTGGGTTGACATTATCTATTTTATTTAAATTCAATTAAATGTTAGTCTACTTTGGAAAATCACTCACATTTTTAGGACATTTCTGCACACAATCCTCGGATGGAAACGGGTCTTGAGAAAGAAAAAAAAAACGATACGCCGGGCTATTTTGGGCATGTGTTCTCTATTTCTTCCATGTGTGTTATATTTAGGAAAACGTCCCGTATTCAGTTTGGTTTACTTCAAGGAATATTAAGGGGTATAAAAGCACATTAACTGAATGTATCATACGGATACATTATATTCTTAAAGACTCATCCATAACTATTTATTTTATTAATAATTTCAAGTCCGAAAAAAATATTTTTTTTTTACAGTTGCACAAGTTATCTCGACTATTTATAGAAACTCAATTTTTCTGAAGTTTCACTTTTTGTAGATATTCAACATATCTGACTTATTACTGAACTAAGAAACTAATATTCTTAACATAAACAGTGGCAATGACAACAAAAGTCAATATCACAACCTTCAGCCTATGTAAGTGCCAATATAATACGCACTTCATCTCCACCACCATCAGCATCACGACCACAGGGTAGACCTTCAAAGTGACCACGAAAGTGTGCCAATAATAATGGCATCGCTAACAACATATCCCCGGACACATGTCTTCACGTTGGCCGCAATGGGGAGAGAAAAAATGTCGAGATTATAAAAGAGCGATTAAAATATCATCATTTACAAGTGATGTGTGTGTGCGTGGTGTGGGTGGCCTCAACGCCAGGCCATGCGACGACCACAATTCAAACGTTGCAGTAATACATACGTACTTGCATATCTAACAGAGGTTGGTAGGTATGTATGTATGAATGTTACATTTATGACACATAAGTGGCTATCAAATACAACCGCTAAGACAGCCTACATGAATTATGGCTAAGAACAATGGCAAATGGCTTGGGATAAAATCAACAACAACAACATTTGTGACAACAATGAGCGAAGAACAATAATCACAGCGAACGTCGTTATGGACACTGAAACTGAAGCGTTTCTCCTTGTTTCTTAATTGTCGATGATATATTTTCGAATTGACGTGCCACTGGAAGGGGAACGGAAGCGGAAGTTTGGTAAACAAAATCTCTCTATATATATGCGTGGTGAGCAGAGGTGGGTGCGGACCGGAAAATATTAAAAATAACTTTTTGTTTAATGCGTATTAAATATTTTGGCCGAATGCATTTGTTTGGGAAAACAACAAACATATGTGATGAAAAAAGCTGCCCGCCCAAATTAATCATTTATGCTTGAAAGCCAAGGTTATAACAGTTTATAGACATGACGTGATATACTTATGACCGCTTAATTAAAGGGCTGAATGAATATAGCCCATTTAATGAAGTTTATGTTGTAATGGGTGTTACAAGCAGTGACCAGAAATTAGATAGGTGTTATAAACTATCTTTAAGCAGCCAAAAATCACAAAATCGAAGGGAGGGCAAAATGTATCGCAGTTAAACCTGTATATATGGTACTATAAATACCCGAACTGGAATATCAAAAATGTGATAAAAAGACATTACTACTCCCTAGATCTGCAACAACTCAAGAATAATAAACTTAGAATACAATTCTGATATACTACACCGAAGGTATACAACTGTATTCCTTCTTTCCATTGATGAATTTTTGGAAATCTAATGTGGATGCTTGGTGATGGTGTGGACATATATCGCAGCCAATGTAGTATAAAATTTTGTATTGGTAGAATAGACAAGTCTCTAACCGTGTGCTGACTCCATAATAAATTGTTATTTTCCTTACGGAATGGCGCATTTAAAAAAAACAGTCCAGGTTCTTGGAATGTGACAGAAATTTATGCAGGCTTCTTGAAATTTTATTATTTTTCGGAATTTGGGTGTACTTTTTCAATCAAAAATTTAGTATTTTGTAGATCCTCCTTGGTTAGAAAATCTCCCTACCAAAAACTATAAAATTAAAATCCAGTCTAGGGGATCCAAAAACCATTAACTCCTTCTTTTGACATTTAAGGTTCTCATTTTCCTACAAATTTTTCAAGGATCCATGTGTTTTTTTAACTTCAAGGATTAGTGGACCATATGTGTGGATTTTTTAAAAATATTTCTTCAAGGATCAGTGGGCCTTCAACTTGGATTTCTATACCCTACACAACTATGTTGTCAGGGTATTATAGCTTTGTGCAGTCCCAAATGTTTGTAACCCCGCGAAATATTGGTCCTAGACCCACCTTTAAGTATACCGATCGTCATATCTCGACTAGCCGAGTCGATCTAGACATGTGTGTCCGTCCGTCCGTCTCTCCATTATAATTTGTAAACACGATACAGGCCACAGTTATGGACCAATCTTCACGAAATTTTGCATGTAGGATGGGTTCTGGCCAATGAAGACCCCTATTGTTTTTGGAAAAGATCGATTAATATTTAGGGGATGAAATGGACCAAAAACATTATTATGGCCCAAACACCGCGAATTTTTGCATGGAGAAGGGGATCGGGCCAGAGAATAAGCATGCATGTTTTGATAAAGATCGGTCAATATTTAGCGGGTCAAATGGACCCTTACTTTTGTGTGAAAAATGACACAATTTGTATTCTATGGCATATATATTTACTCCTGGAGGATGTAGACCCGAGAAGTTGATAGCATATCCAAGAGGAGTGGTTGGCCTTTAAATTGATACCAAATATAGTGATGTATTTACTCAGATTTGGGAGTTACAGTCAAATATTTACAGGTGCTTACGTATTCATATATTATTTAGTAACCCATTACCACATTAGAGGGGAAATATCGCGCTGATGGCTTTAAAATTTTTTATGAAGTTCCAGTTATGGTCAAGAACAACGCCTACAATTTTCGGTGATGATCAGATTAAAATTTTGGGATGAAATGGACCGAAAACTTATTTTTTTGTGTGTGTTTCGAGTCGAGTACAATCCGAAAATCACAACACAACCCACCGTGAAGATAATCTGGACAATTAATTAGAAGAACTGTACTGAATATTCGAAAAAGTAAGGAAGAGGTGTTGTTGACCTCTAATCGGGCAAGAGGGGGCAAATATCACGAAATATTACTCAGACTCGGAATAAACATCCTCAGAAAGTTAGAGTTCGTGGTAGTTGTGAAGGGTATCGTATGGTCGGCCACGTCCGACTATACTGCTCCGCTCACTGGTTTAAAAATATTTTTTCAAGGATCAGTAGGCCTTAAACTTGGATTTTGTAAAAATATTTTTTCAAGAATCAGGGGGCCTTCATCATGGATTTTTTAAAAATATTTTTTCAAGGATCAGTGGGACTTCAAAGTGGAATTTTTAAAAATATTTTTTCATGGATCAGCTTGTTTTTTTTTAATATTTTTTCAAGGATCAGTGAGCCTTCAAAGTGGATTTTTAAATATATTTTTTATCATGGATCAGTGGGCCTTCAACTTGGATTTTTTAAAAATATTTTTTATGGATGAGTGGGCCTCCAACTTGGATTTTTTAAACATATTTTTCAAGGATCAGTTGGCCTTCAACTTGGATTTTTTAAAAATATTTTTTCATTGATCAGTGGTCCTTCAGATTGGATTTTTTTAAAAATATTTTTTCAAGGATCAGTGGGCCTTTAAAGTGGATTTTTTAAAAATATTTTTTCAAGGATCAGTGGATTTTTTAAAAATAGTTTTTTAAGGATCAGTGGGCCTTCAACTTGGATTTTTTAAAAATATTTTTTCAAGGATCAGTGGGCCTTTAAAGTGGATTTTTTAAAAATATTTTTTCAAGGATCAGTGGGACTTCAAAGTGGAATTTTTAAAAATATATTTTTTTTTTTTTTGGATCAATCGGCCTTCAACTTGGATTTTTTAAAAATATTTTTTTTTCAAGGATCAGTGGGCCTTCAAAGTGGATTTTTTAAAAATATTTTTTCCAAGGATCAGTGGGACTTCAAAGTGGAATTTTTAAAAATATTTTTTTCTTGGATCTGTGAGCCTTCAACTTGGATTTTTTAAAAATATTTATTCAAGGATCATTGGGCCTTCAAAGTGGATTTTTTAAATATATTTTTTTCATGGATCAGTGGGCCTTCTACTAGGATTTTTAAAAATATTTTTTCATGGATCTGTGGGCCTTCAACTTGGATTTTTTAAAAATATTTTTTCAAGGATCAGTGTGCCTTCAACTTGGATTTTTTAAAAATATTTTTTCATGGATCTGTGGGTCTTCAACTTGGATTTTTTAAAAATATTTTTTCAGGGATCAGTGGGCCTTCAAAGTGGATTTAAAAAAAAAAAAATTTCAATGATCAGTAGGCCTTCAACGTGAATTTTTTAAAAATATTTTTCAAGGATCAGTGGGTCTTCGAAGTGGATTTTTTCAAGCGATAAACATGGGTTTAAAAAATATATATTTTTTACGCGTTAAGTGTTGATTTAAAAGAATCAAGTTCATTTTTTTAATAAATTTTTTCAAGAGTTTTTAAAAATATATTTTTGTCAAGGTTCAGTGAAAGTCAAACGTAGATTTCAAACAAATATTTTTTCAAGGATCAGTAAACGTCAAACGTGGGGTTTTTTAACGATTGCGGTAATTTCGTATGTTGTGGATTCCCCTTGCTTACCAAATAGAGATTTGAGGATTTGTGACACTTTTCCAATCGAAATAATACTAATTAATATTTTAGATTATAATTTTCGTACCAACCATGACATATAGTCTTGGGCAATCTCGTTCAGTTCAGTGATTGAACGAACTAGATTATATTTTAAAAGTGAACTAGGTCATTCACCTCGTTCAGTTGCTTATATCGTTCAAATGGTTGCTCAGTTCAAATGGCGTGGCAGCTTATTCCAATTAAGTTCTGGCAGTTCAATCAACCGTAATGAATGATTACCTTTCACAATCATTTGAAGGACTTTCCTATCTATTTTCTCCACTTTGTTAATGGGTGTTGGTCGATGGCATAACTCCGTTATATTCGGCAGCACACTGGTTTGCGCTGTAGTTGTTGCTCCGGACTCCTTTGCCTCTTTTCCGTGGTTTCCAGTTCCACGGTTGCCTATGTGCGTTTTTGCTTTTAAATGTCGCTTCATATTATTTTCTTGCCCTCCAGTCACTCGTAAAACACTACTGCAACATTTGATCTTTTAAGCACCGCATTCCATGAAATGGGACAAAAATATATTACACGTACCTTCATTTAATTTAACACATTTTATATGAAATTGTTTTTATTTGACGCCGTTCAGTTGATAAAGTCAGTGCACCTGTGAACAACACTGAAGGTGTAGAAGAAAATACAATGTCGTTCAGTGACGATCGGCGTTCAGTGACGGACGGCGTTCTTTGAGCAACGTCGTTCAGAGACTGTCTGAGTTTGGTAAACAAAATCGTTCAGTGAACGATAATAATAAACACTGAACTATGTCGTTCACTCGTTCAGTGGACTGACTCGTTCAATTGAACTAGGTCATTCACGAACGACACTAGACTATGTCATTAGTATATATTTTGAGTGTCCTCCTCATGGTGGATGGTATGTAAAGTTCTGACGGAATTTAATGACGACCGATAATTTTGAATATTTTTATTAATCTTTGTTGCTGTTTGCTTTTGTTTTTTTGATTTTTTTTTTGATAAAAAGTCGCAGAAGAGTGTGATTTTTTTGAATTTAGGAGGAGATAATGCGTTCTCAGGCGAATTTTTTAAAGTGTAGCTAATAAAATGACAAAATATGACCTCCATGATGTGGTGTCGTCATGTGTGAGTCTGTAAAGCATAAACTCATGCACACCGTCACTCAGTTCTGATGAAATTAATTAAAGTTTTTAAAAATACCAAAACCTTGAAACAACCTTGCCTATTTGTTATGTACATAAAATATCCCTGATTCCCATTCCCTCATGCGTATCTGTGATTTAAATATTTTATGTAAATTTACATTTGTATTCATTTACACATCGGAAAAGCCTTTTAAGTTTAATAGCTTGGTAACATAAAATTTCTGTTTTGAAATGTAATTCAAGGTTTTAATATTGAGTGCCACATCAAGGTTTCCAGCTACCAGCTATCCCTAACAATAAAGAAAATTATGTATGACCCCAACCAAAATGACCATCATCCAGCATACATGTGTATGTATGTTAATGTTAAAAGCTTTTCCACATTTTACATTTTTCCATGTTTTTATTTCAATATACGTGTTAGTGTTTCTTCCGAATAAAATAAGATTTATTTAAATTGGGTGATACCTTCTCTACAACAAAAGCAAAACGAAAACATTATTGCAAAAAAAAAAAAAAAACAATAATCTTAAGGTCACAACTGCAATTCATTTAAAAATTTACAACAAAATTTCCTTGTTTTACGAGCACCCATAACAACAACAAGCTGCTTGAATTACTTAAAAATAGTCATCTTCTTAGTTTGGGTTTTTTTGGGGGGTACTGCACAACAACCAAACAAAATGAGATCCATGTAACAACATTGATGTATGCACACCACACACATGTATATGTATGTGTGTGTATGTTTTATGGCCACACACAAGCAGACATTTGGATGTGTTTGAGTATTGCCAAATACATTTGCACATTTTTTTTTTGTTAACTTGTGCTTATCTTTTGGCTTAAATTCTTAGATGTGTTTTTGTATTCCCTCTCCCCTTTTTCCGTCTTTTTGTTAAAATCATTTTGGCTGATATCAGTTGTGTAAGACATAGTCAGACGTTGTTAGAGCAGACTTATTGTTCCCCAGAGGCAAAAATGTAAAACATTTCCCTTTTAAACAAAGCAAAAAAACACGCAAAGTGGTTGCAGGTTTTGTCAAGAACATCTTAATCGCATTTCAAGGCAGCAACCCAATATCGATATATCATAAATGGCAAATTGTTATTGTAAAATGAAGTGAGTGCGAGTGTTTTTTTTTTTTTTTTTTGTAAAGGCCTTTTTTATCTTATAATTTATTACATTGATTTTTTTCTTATTGTAGAGTAAGAGATTTTGTGGCTTATACAGCCAATTATATAATATGGTTTAAAAGTAAATATAATTTGTTAGATAAATTAAAAAACACGATTTCTTGAAACCTTTTTAAAAGAAATTATCTTGAAAATTTTAAGACATCAGTGGACCATATCGACAATTTTCATCTCAAATTACTTATAGCTCAAATTTTCAATTCAAAAACTTCATATGGACAATATTGTAATTTTTTAATATGCCATTTAAAAACCAGTGAGCAGTATGTTCAGACGGGGCCGACCATACTATACCTTACACAAATACTAGGGAAATCTAACTTTATGTGGATGTTTATTCCGAGCCTAGGCAATATTTCATGACATTTGCAGCCTCTTCCCTGATTAGAGGTTAACAGCACCTCTTCCATACACTGACATATTTTCCAAATATTTCTAATATTCAGTACAGCCCTTCTAATTACTTGTCCAGATTGCCTTCACCGTGGGTTGTATGATGTTGTTCGGCTTATAACTGTGGCCTCTAGATCGATTCGAAAAATACAAAATATTAAGTTTACGGTCCACTTCATCTCAAAATTATTTTCTGATCATAACCGAAAATTATAGGCGCTATCATTGACCATAACTGGAACCCCATGGAAAATTGCAATGCGATCAATGCTACAGATTTTTATAAAAGCTGGTATTGTCAATCTTTGGCCCAATCCCCTTCTCCATGTAAAAATTCGTGATGTTTGAGCCCTATTTGCGGCCTCTGAAGCGACCAGACCAGAAAAACCGGCAAAAAATTTGTATTTGGTCCATTTCATCCCGTAAATATTAACCGATCTTTACCAAAAACAATAGGAGTCTTCATTGGGCAGAACCAATCCTACATGCAAAATTTCGTGAAGATTTTTTGTATCGTGTTTACAAATTATAATGGACAGACGGACGGACACACATGTCTAGATCGACTCAGCTAGTCGAGATATAACGATCGGTATACTTAAAGGTGGGTCTAGGACCAATATTTCGCTGCGTTACAAACTCTTCGCGCTGCACAAAGCTATAACATCCTGACAACATAGTTGTGTAGAGTATAAAAACGTTTTTCTTCGTACTACTTCATTTTTGTTACATATATAGAGAAAAATTTCTTGACTCCGAATTTGTTCGTGATCTCATTTTTAGGTTATTGCGCGCAAATGTTATGGAGGTTATTGTTTCAAAAATATTTTTATTTTCAATATAATCTTCTAAAACTTCAATCGTCGGACGGGGCCGACCATACGATACCCTACACAACTACCTTGGAACTCTAACTTTCTGCTGGTGTTTATTCCGATCCTGGACAATATTTCGTGATATTTGCACCCTCTTGCCCCATTAGAGGTCAACAGCACCTTTTCCTTACACTGACATATTTTCCGAATATTACTAATATTCAGTCCTTCTAATTACTTGTCCATATTCCCTTCACCGTGGGTTTGTTGTGATGTTCGGCTTTCAATTGTGGCCTATAGATCGACTCGAAAAAACACAAAAAATTAAGTTGTCGGTCCATTTCATCCCAATATTATTATGTGATCATCACCGAAAATTATAGGAGTTGTTTTTGACCACAACTGGAATCTCATGGAAATTTTCAAAGCAATAGCCGCTATAATGTCGCCCTCTAGTGTGGAAATGGGTTTCTAAATAATATATCATATATATAATATCTCCTCTTGAAAATACTATCAACTTCTCTGGTGTAGGTCCTTCAGGGGCAAATATATACGCCAAAGAATAGAAATTTTGTGATTTTTCACACAAAAGTCAAGGTTCATTTGACCCGCTAAATATTGACCGATCTTTATCAAAACAGGCATACTTATTCTTTGGCCCGATCCCCTTCTCCATGCAAAAATTCGCGGTGTTAAGGCCCTATTTGCGGCCTCTGGAGCGACCAGAAAAACCGAAAAAAAAGTGTTTGGTCCATTTCACCCCCTAAATATTAACCGATCTTTTCCAAAAACAATAGGGGTCTTCACTGGCCAGAACTCATTCTACATGCAAAAGTTCGTGAATATTGGTCCATAACTGTGGCCTGTATCGTGTTTACAAATTATAATGGACAGACGGACACACATGTCTAGATCGACTCAGCTAGTCGAGATATGAAGATCGGTATACTTAAAGGTGGGTCTGGGACCAAAATTTCGTGGCGTTGCAAACTTTTGAGGCTGCACAAAGTTATAATACCCTGACAACATAGTTATGTAGGGTATAATAAGTAATGCTAAGTAGATATAAGAGCCATTATTAGACGAAAGTCATTTTAAGAAATTGAATCCAAATAAATTGAATAAAGTCACTCCGCTTCAAGCTTGCCCTATTTGATGGACTCATATCTTAATCACGAGCTCATTTATTGGCGCCCAACGTGGAACCTGCTTCACTGACACCCAAAGTGGGGCTAGTTGGTCAGTTTCTACCTAGTCTGCCGTGGCTTTAAAAGTAAACTTAAATTAAATATAATTTTTTATAATTTATATTTTTATTACAAAGTTTAAGGGGACCCCCCCATTCTCGGTGTCAAAATTTTTTTTGTTCCTACAAAATTTCAAGTAAAAATCTCAAGAACTCTTGAAGATATAGCCGATTTATTGTGTCAGCATCAAGTGACGGCTAAAGGGCTTCTCAAACTTTAAACGCGTTTTTCTCAAAACGAATGGCGGGCACGATAACTCAAAAACTAGTAATCCAATCGGTTTCAAATTTTGACACGTTTCTCTGGGAGTGTGTAGCTCTCGTATGAACTAGGATAAAGCCAATCGGTGAAGATCTTCCTTATTTTTGAACTTAGTTTGTGGTAAAAAATAGGCGATTTTCCATAAAAAAAATTTTCAAAGTTCCGCCATTTTGTTAATTGTTGTGCGAAGTCAATAATCCTAGTTCATACGAGAGCCAGACATGTCCTCTTTCTAATACAGTTGGAATTTTCGGATTCCGTTATCATGCCCGCCATCGAAAATAAGGACTTTTCTTTGAACCCAAAAAACAACAACAAAACAACAACAAAAATTTTTGGTAAATTATTTTTCTTCCTTTTTAAATCTTCAAATATATATATGTGCAAAGTTACAAACCTTAACAAGCATTGGTATTCATTTACCAGCCCATTTAAAATCTTAAAAATAAAAAATCGAGAATGGGGGGGTTCCCTTAAATGAGTTTCACGCAAACTGTTGCAAGCATTGATTTTTTTGAGATAAATTTCGACCATTTTTTGACACATATTACGAGTAGGGATGCGTAGTTGAGCGTAAAAGTCGCCTTTTAGACTTTTCGATTTTTTCCTCTGACCAAAAAGTCGATTTTTTGACTTTTCGACTTTTGCTTTTGACTAAAAAGTCGACTTTTCGATCTTTCGATTTTGTCAAACCTGATCAAAATCGATTTTCGACTTTTACCGACTAATGCAAAATCATCTAAAAATTTGATTTTTTATATGAATTTTTGTAAATAGATAAAATAAAGTTCTGGAATGTGTAATTTTTGGGCAATTTGAGCTTCATGATTATAAAACAAGTATTTATGAAGAAAATCGAAAGTCGATCTTGAAAAGCCGATTATGCGATTTTCTCAAATATCAAAAGTCAACTTCGACTTTTAAACTTTTCCATACAAAAAGTCGATTAGTCTAAAGTTGATTTACTAATCCCTAATTACGAGGTTGACTTGACGAATGTTGGTTTTTATGAGCTCAGGAGTTGACGGCTAAACTGGGCTTTTCGCGTAGTACCATAAAAAATTCGAATGTTGTCAAATTACATAATTTTGGTGTCCAGTTGATATCGCCACGACGAGATATTTCGCGGCCAGGAAATGTCAAGCCATATTCACTTGAGTTGTGTTGACATGTGTCACCATCTTGTTGAAATCACATATTCTCCAGGTCGTATTCTTCAATAGCTTACAAAAAAGCATGTTCTCATATGACCATCGTAATTAAAGTTTTTTTAATGTTTGTGTATCTTCTTATGTTTGTTTTGCATATTCAAATCATGAACATCCCCACAAACGATATACGCAAATGTAGGAATGTACGTTTATCAACACTTTCAATTAGATTAAACCACAGCATTTGCCACATATATGTTTCCATATATATCAATTTAAATAAATAACTGGTAAACATTTCAGTTATGCCTAATAAAGCTACTAGCAATAAAATGTAAATATTTATGTATTCAAACCACATCTGTCACTTATGTATTACTTTAGAAGTCCCTTTTAAAAACCTCTGTAGATAGCAAGAACATTCAAATAAAAACAAAATCCATTTTCAAAAATAACCACTCAAAACCAAGGCCAAATGTATTGACATGCATTTGTTATCTCAAATACCAACCCGTTTTATTTTGTTTAAGACAATAAATCCAAAAGTCTAAAAAATCGAATTTTACCCTCGACTAGGTCTCTAGGTCTCCCAAACACAAATGCGAACAAAAAATAACGTACAAACGATTTAAGTTATCAAATTATATTAACTCTCTTGGCGAACCGATTATTTCATCATAAATAATTTTCTTCCATTCCATAATATTGTGCTCTTCCTGCTCGATATCCACATTATTACAGATATGCGGTACGGGTGCATTAACTTCCTCCTCCTTATACCACATATTTATGTAGCTATGATGTAAGGCTTCATCAACAGAAATGCGATGTTTTGGGTCGATACTAAGCATTCGAGCCAATAAATCTCTTGCAGCATCTGTATTCTGTTGATATTCATTTAGATCACTTTCATCGACACTTTCTGTGTCGAAATAAAATAATGCATCGGGAAATAACCGTTCGATGGTGTAGCCCTCATGTCGCGCTAAGCTCTCAACATACTGTCGAACATTTGGTGATAAATCGGCAAAGAAACTTCTCTCTGGTGTACCGATTTGTTCGATAATTTTCATCCATTGGTCCAAATAATCAGAGCCTTTGAATAAAACACTACCACGTATTAGCTCACCCATAATACAGCCCACAGACCAAATGTCTACGGTTTCGTTATACGGCAGGCCAAGAATGATTTCCGGTGCCCGATAATAACGTGTCACCACATATGGTGTCATCATAAAAGTCGCTTCAGCCGCAGTGCGAGCTAGACCAAAATCGAGAATTTTCAACGAACAATCGGCATTCACACAAATATTGGATGGCTTCAAGTCACGATGTATAATCCCGGCCGAATGTAAATGACGAATACCGCATAGTATTTGATATATCAGATACGATAGACGGTCGTGATCCAATCCAATGCCAATAACGGCTGTGAGATTTGCATCCATCAGTTCCATTACCAAATAAATATCTTGGAAATCGTCAAAACTCTCATTCGGTGTAAAAACAGCCAACAAATTGATGATATTTTTGTGATTGACCACTTTCATTAGTTTCAGCTCACGATAGGCCCGCTTGGCTTGAACAATATTTTGAAAAGGTTTCGATAGTTTTTTAATCGCCACATTAGTTTTGGTAACGGTATCTAGGGCTGAACACACCACTCCTTGAGCACCCATACCAATGGGTAGTAGATTTGCATATCGTATTGGTATTGTAAAATTTGTATCACCTATTTCAACGGTATATAAATCTTTATAAGATGATGCTGTCATTTTATATTAAATTGTTGTTTCTTTTTTTCTATTCGTAAAGCTGTTCTTTTGTAGAGGTTTAATTTCTAATTGAGAGTATTAGAAGAATAATATTCTTTCATTTCTTTATACATTTATGTTTTTGTTTTTTTTTTTTTCTACTTGAGACCGCAATATACTGCGGTTGGAAACTTGAAAATAAATATTTTATATTTGAATGTATGGTTTAGTCATAAAGGTTCTGTAAGATTTTATAATAAATCGGCGACTATTTCGGTTGTCTATAAAAATATTCAAATATAAAAATACAGCGATTTCCGTTGAAAAATATGCACGAATTCCTTAAACTGTCGTTATACCATTGGGGCACGTTTATCAATCAAGTGGGTTATAATCTGGTATGTTGGTTTGTCATTGGGTGATACATCTTCCTACTAATCAGTACTGGTAAACATTGTACGATAGTCTCCATATAACGGTACTTCCAAATATTTGGAATTTTTGGACTGTTGGCACGTTCTTAAACCGAATTTACTGCAATTTGGTACTTTGAGTTTTTATTGGGTAGTAAATCTTTCTATCAAAAATTATTATAAATAAATTATATATTGGTTCATTTTCGGACACGTTTTCCAACCGAATTGGCCTTAATATGGTGTTTATACCCTACACAACTAAGTTGTCAGGGTATTATAGCTTTGTGCAGCTCCAAGAGTTTGTAACGCCGCGAAGTATTGGTCCTCGACTCGCTGCGCCGACCTAGACATGTGTGTCCGTCCGTCTGTCCACTATAGTTTGTAAACACGATACAGGCCGCAGTTATGGACCAATTGTCACCAAATTTTGCATGGAGGATAGGTTCGGCCCAATGAAGACCCCTATTGTTTTTTTGGTAAAGATCAGTTAATATTTACGGGATGAAATGGACCAAATACCTAATTTTTGTCGGTTTTTCCGGTCGCTCCAGAGGCCGCAGTTATGGTCCGAACATCGTGAAATTTTACATGGAGAAGGGGATCGGGCCAAAGAATAAGCATGCCAGTTTTGATAAAGATATTTACAGGTACCTCCGTATTGTATATTAATTAGTAACCCATTATCACTCTAGAAATGTTCCATGAGGTTCCAGTTATGGTCAAGGACAACGCCTATAATTGTCGCTGATGATCAAAAAATAATTTTGGAATGAAGTGGGCCGAAAACTTAATTTTTTGTGTTATTTTCGAGTCGATCTATAGACCACAAATGAAAGCCGAACATGACAACACAACCCACGGCGAAGGGAATCTGGACAATTGATGTAGTGAATTCGGAAAATATGTCAGTGTGATGAAGAGGTGCTGTTTACCTCTAATATCACGAAATATTGCCCAGGCTAGGAATAAACATCCGCAGAAAATTTGAGTTCCGTGGTAGTTGTGTAGGGTATTGTATGGTCGGCCCCGTCCGACTATACTGCTCCGCTCACTGGTTATTTTTTTCTTTGATTTAAAAAAAAAAACATGGGTCCTTCGAATATGGGCAACCCTGTATAGTATATTAGGGTATAGTCGGCCCCGTCAGACTTTACTACTTTCCTTACTGTTTTTTTCTTGCTTATCTTATCCCCCAATGTAACAGGTTAAGTTCTCTTTTTTTAGTAGTGTTTGGCGGGTTATTTGGGTAACCATTTATATATTTTTTTACAAAATAGTCAGGCTTAATCCCAGTTTGTTGTTTTTATAAACAACATCTATTTATTAGTGGGGAATGTATGGCATTGTCCGCCGAGGGGTAAGGCAGGGAAGACTATAGTTTCGGATCTCGCCACTGATCCTCATCAGTTCCGTTAGTTTTTTGTTGGGATATTCTCCCTAGAAGCTATTAATAGCTTCTTTACAAAAAACCTTTCAAACCCAAATGTCTCTTGTGACAATTCGAAGTTCTTACGTTACCAGCGATACGACCCCAACGTTTCGTTGGCGCCTGACTTCGTGGTCAACAAGGCATTTACAGACAACTACAATACATTTCCCATTTTTTCCATTTCCATTTTTTTAATTCTCATTTAAGGGAACCCCCCATTCTCGGTTTCCCTTTATTAAATGTCTTGGAAATATTCAGATGAAATTTCAACTTTCTCAATTGTGTATGTACTTGAGGGCTTATTATATTCTTCCATCAACATTATTATGCACTATTGAATATTAATTTTTACCATACTCGATTAAAACTTACCGTTAACAGGAGTTGGTGGAAGAAAATATCGCACAACAATTTACATCACAACATATGTAAATTTTTAACTGGATCATAACAGAAGCATTATTGCGAAATTCTCTTGCACAGTTTCGTTTTGATGTTCGATTTATTTTCGGTTGTTGCTTTTGTTTTCTATTTCTTTGTGTTTTTTTTTTGTGCTTCAACAATTGCGAAATAATTAACCTTCAATGGCGACGGTTAAATGAGTTAAATTGCTGTGAAAATTAACAACCGCGAAATTGTTATTCACCCGAATTACAAAAACCCGTTTAAAATGGACACACATTAATGGGCGGCATACCTTTAATCTGTTTCATTATCACTTTTCAGGATATTCGGGTTATGTTGACTTTTTTGTTTCTTTTTTTCTGTTATCTTTTGTGTGTGCAACTTCTTTTTGTCCAGCTTTTATTGTTTCTTGTTTAGTAGTCTTCTTTGCAAAATGTTTTTTTTTTTTTTTTTTTTTTGAAAATCAGTCAAGTGCAAATTTCCAAAAAAAAACGAATTCAAAAACTAACAAACAAAACAATGATCAAACAAACGAAAACCCCAAAAAAACATCCGAAAAATGCTTAGAATCGACCACACTTGTTAACGGTTTAAACGGTTACCACTATATTTGTTGGTGTTGGCGTTGCAGTTGTTACAATTACTGTTGCTTTTGCTGTTGTTATTGTTGTTTTGGTTTGCTGGATATCTTTGCATTAGTACGAATGAGCTATTATGTAATTTCTGTGCAACACTTTGTTGTTGTTTTTTTTATATTTTTTGAACCGTTTCTTTTGTTGTTTTTTATTATGGTCTTCTTCTTCTTGTGGCGGCGTTGGCGGCTTTTAGGTGTTTATTTTTTTTTCTTAAACTATCCACACATTGGTTTGATGCTACCCAACCAAGTTAAAAATTGTACTTTGTGAATATTTGCAGTAAACGTTCCTCGACCACGTACCGTTTAAGTGTGAAACGAAGCGCAGAAGTTTTCAACATTTATAAAGATTTTCCTTGGCTTGGAGTCAATGTAGAAATAGAAGAGGCCTCTTAGATTTTCTTTGAAGCATTCCATGCCTTGGCTCAATGTTGGCTTCAAAGTGGAAGACGACGTCGCCTAAGAATGAGCAGCAGCAGCAGAAGAAGTTTTTGCTTTATGACTTTATATTGAAGTATGTTGGCATTTTTTCCGCATATATGTTTGTGAGAGTAGTGTATTCATATGGGATTCGAAATACTTTTCTATATAATATGGGGTAAGAGGAATACAAAAATGTATCCAATACAACACTGCTGTGAGGTTTTTTATAGGTGGCTGTATATGGCGGATCTGTCAAAACATGGAACCGTTTTGCGAATCAGTTTTGTATCCAACTGGATCAACCCAGTAGTGAAAATGCGTCTATAACCATGAATGTATCTAAAATGGGGGCTATGTCAAGCATTGAAAAAGGCACTACAAATTTTATATAAACTCCAACTTATTGTTGAGGGTATAGATACAGAATAGTCAAATTGTGTAGAATCTTTATCGCCAATCGACTAGCCCAAACGTGAATTTATCTGGTCATCGAATTTAATATCATATATTGACTAAAAATTTGCTCAGCGTAGAATTCTATGATTCATGTCCGTCTGCCTGTTGTAATTACTCTAGCCTCTAAACGAATTGAGATAGATCGACTAAATTTTATAAAGAGTTGTCTTTTGTGCCAATCAGCCTAAATTTTACTTTTTGGTGCACCATTTGTAGAAAATCTGACGAGATTTAGAAATAGGTCCTATATATGGGCAATATTGCCAATTTTTTAACATAGCTGAAGCGGAGGTTCACCCCGTTATAACTCGGGAACTATTTAAGTATATGAAAAGAAGTGAATAGTTCTGGGTTAATTGATCTGTAGGTGCAAACTGTTCATGATATTGACCTCCAAACTTTATTTTGGTGGAAGCTGTGTTTACTTTAATGTAAAAAAATGTGTAAAAACAGGTTGAGGCGAACCAGTTTTTTTATGTTCTGTATCGATTTGTGACTAAGCCACTCATTGCACGGTCTTCGTGTCAAAAGAAAACTAGAAGCCAACAAAATGGGGACTACGCCCCTTATGTATCATTTTTGAAAATTTTAACTGCATCTTCCTTTAAATGATGCTGACATTTTGAAGCTCGATTTTGAGTGTTTTTTTAATTTTACTTCTAGCTTTAATACGCAAACAGGAATTTATAAAAATCGATTATAAGATTATTGCAGTCGCTAATCTGCGTAATTTGATATGTATTTTGTGTATGTAGTATGCACAGCTTCAGAGTAATACTCATCCGAAGGTGCGAAATTTGTGCGATCAAATTTCTAAAAAACCTATTTTTCGGGCCAAATTTTTAGATCTGTCAACTGAATGATATGGGTACCCGCGATCAATAAGGTTTTTTACGTTTCGGATGATATAAAATCTTCTTCGTGAAAATCCATCTACTAGAACGGAGGGAAATGGCCTTCCAAAAACACGAAATTTGGCAAAAAATGTTTATGAAAATATCGCGGATTTGTTTGCGTTTTCTGTGTATAATTTCCGCTTCAATAAATGACCTCATACGGATTTTGATATTTTTCGAAAATAGAACTTTAAAAACTTCAGCCGAAAGAGAGATGTACCCAATTTATCTCAAAAATAGATTGTGCTGGCACATCCATGGTTCTTAATGGACCACATTGAAATGGTATAGATCGATGTATTTTTTTAGGGTGCACACCGAAATCGGATGCGCGTTAATGGCATATGGAGTTTTCGGAAATTATTCGCGTTTTACGATTTTTTGGGTACTTCAATGTAACGTGCGGCACATCTTAGCCGTCAAATGAAATTTCGCAAAATATATATGGATTGGAAGATAAACTTCAGTACTTCCTGGAAACCGCATGCGCATCAAATGATTTTGAGAATTACGAGATTTAGACGCAATTTATCTCAAAAATAGTGTGAGCTGGCACATCCATGGTTATTAATGGACCACATTGAAATCGGTATAGATCGATGTATTTTTTTAGGGTGTACACCGAAATCGGATGCGCGTTAATGGCATATGGAGTTTTCGGAAGTTATTCGCGTTTTACGATTTTTTGGGTACTTCAATGCAACGTGTATCTGCAATGCATCTTAGCCGTCAAATGACATTTCGCAAAATATATATGGATTGGAAGATAAACTTCAGTACTTCCTGGAAACCGCATGCGCATCAAATGATTTTGAGAATTACGCGATTTACACGCAATTTAAAATGTATATTTCATAATATTATTTTATTTTAAGATTTATTCCTATTTATAGAATTCTAAAATTTATCGGAATGGTCTTGATATAATCCGCAAGGTGTATACTTATACACAAAAGGTAATTATTATTATATATGTAAAATTTTCGGCGAAATTCGGGTAAAAAAGCAGAATAACCCCAACATTTTTTTCTGAAATTTCTTGTATACAATTAAAAAAATAAATATGATGACATTATTTTTTCGAAACAAAAACAAATATTTTTCCTCAATATCTTGTTTTGTTGTCGCTGTAATTTACAAACCGCTACACGGACTTGTGTGATTTTGATATCATTTGATTCATCATCGTGTTTAGATTATGTAGATATTTTTAAATTAATTTTTAGGTGTGTGTATGTCATTAATATAATGAAAATATTGATGTAATCTGCTATATATTTGTTTATTTTTCTCATATTTCGCGAAGATGTGCAACTTTATCGCGATTATTATAATATATTCATATTCTTATTTTACGGAGGAAGATATATATCAACGTTTTTGGTTAATATAATAAACGGCGTAATTTTAAGATTTTTTCTTATGCCCAAAATTAAAACCTCGATAACTTTTGCGCGCATCAACCAAAAATTTGATCGCGAGCGGTTTCGGAGTCAGAACATTTTTCTCTATATGTGTACCAAAAATCATAGATGTGCCACAAAAACAAAACAGCTGATTTTTTGAAAATGGAATATTAAAAAATTGGCAATATTGCCCATATACATATTTCAAAATCTGAACCGATTTCAATAAAACTTGGCAAACGTTAGGCTACCCTAATTTCAGTACGCTGTGCAAAATTTCGTACCAATCGACCTAAATTGGACTCTTTGGTGCATCATTCGCTAATAATCGGACGAAAAAAAACCAGTTAGCGGAGCAGTATAGTCGGACGGGGCCGACCATATAATACCTTACACAACTTCCACGAAAATCCAACTTTGCGTTATTTGCACCCTCTTGAAACCTGACAAAAGGTCGACATATATTACTAATATTCAGTAGACGAAGGATGTACTTGTCAAGAGTGCATACGACCATATAATTGATATCAATTGAACATAATATAAACTTTTGAACATACTATGGGTCTAGGTCCTTCAGGGACAAATATGTACGCCATAGAATACAAATTTTGTCATTTTTCACACCAAAAATCAGGGTCCATTTGAACCGCTAAATACCGATCTTTATCGAAACAGGCGAATACGGTACTCCCGAAACATTGACCAATATTGATAATTTTTCGTATGGAGATTTTCTATCCAATGATAATCCAAAATATAAAACCAGTAAGGAAAGTGGTAAAGTCGGACGGGGCCGACTATATGATACCCTTCACCACTTTGGGTAAATTCAACAGATGAATCTTAACAGACGTCGCATTTTTGATTTTCACGAAACTTAGCACACATCATTCTAGGCTTAATTCAGTACGCTGTGCCAAATTTCGTGCAAATCGAAAGATATTTAGGGACATTGGTGCACCATTTGCCTTAAATCGGACGAAAATATATATGGGAGCTATATCTAAATCTGAACCGATTTTTCCCAATTTCAATAGGGTTCGTCCTTGGGCCAAATAAGTGACGTATGCCAAATTTCATCCAATTCGGATAATAAATGCGACCTGTACTTTGTTTACAATTTAACATGGACAGACAGACAGACGGACGGACATGCATAAATCGACTTAAAAAGTGATTATATGCATATTCTCAAAAGGAACCATGGGTCTATCTTGATTCCTTTTGCCTGTTACAAGCATATGCACAAAGACATAATACCCTGTACCACAGTGTGGTGAAGGATATAAAAAACCAAATTACAAAGAATTTAGTTGAAAACCGGGCTCAAGAACCCCAAAATACCGAAAATTGGGGGGTACCCTCATATTTTGGGGTTTCCCGAATAAATTGACCTATATTTATACTTTATAGTGGAGAGATTTGCTACCTAATACGAACTCGACGTACTAAATTACAATCAATTCGGTCGAAAAATACGATCAGAACCCCCAAAATACCAAAAATTTGGGGGTACCGTTATATGGGGACTACCAGAAAAACTGGACTTATATTTATAATTTTTAGTGGAGTAATTTGGTACCCAATAAGAACCCAATGTACAATATTTCAGAGAATTCAGTTATAAAACCAGATCAAGAACCCCAAAATACCGAAAATTGTGGGTACCCTTATATGGGGACTATCCGAAAAAATTGACCTATATTTATAATTTTTAGTAGGGAAATTTGTTACCCAATAAGAACTCAAAGTACCAAATTTCTGCGAATTCGGTCCAAAAATGCGATCAAAACCCCCAAAATACCGTAAATTGGGGCTACCCTTATATGGGGAATATCCGAAAAAATGGACCTATATTTATAATTTTTAGTAGGGAGATTTGCTACCCAATAAGAACTCAAAGTACCAAATTTCAGCGAATTCAGTTAAAAAAACGTGCTAAATAACCTCAAAATATCGAAAATTGGGGGGTACCCTTATATGGGAGCTATGCCTAAACGTGGACCGATTTTCTCCAATTTCAATAGGGTTCGTCCTTTGGCCAAATAAGTGTGCCAAATTTCATCCAAATCGGATCATAAATGCGACCTGTACTTTGTTAACAAAAATACATGGACAGACGGACGGACGGACAGACGGACATGCATAAATCGACTCAGAAAGTGATTCTATGCATATTCTCAAAAGCAACCATGGGTCTATCTCGATTATTTTTGCCTGTTACAAACATATGCACAAAGACATAATACCCTGTATCACAGTGTGGTGAAGGGTATAATTACATCCATTGTGGTAGAAAACCTGCCCATACTTATCGTTATATGGGGCCTACCATTAAAAGTGGAACAGAAATGTTGGTTGGAAAATTTGTTACCCAATGAGAATTCTAAATATAAAAATAATTTTCAATAACAAACCTATGTAGCAGCAATGGTAGCAATGTATGTTACAAATATCAAGCCTCTATCATAAATATTGCGAGCTCTAATATACATATTTCAAAAAAGCCACTTTTTTATGGGTTTTCATATAGTTCATGTATTAAATGAATATACATAAATTTATGTTTACATGTAACATTAATGTTTGGTTGCTTGATCATGGATTATTGTTACCTTTCTTATATTATTAGTAAGGTTATTCCCATTGGATACAGATTTTTTCAGTTTGCAGACAGTCTACATGTTATTTTTTATTTAAGGCCTTTTTAAGGTTTCTTTTAATTGTTCCACTCGCCCACTCTATTGTTTGCTTATAAATTGGCCTGTATTTAACATGCACTCTCTCGCTTTACTATGAGAAAAACAATATTCGCTGAAATGTAGGTATGTCTGGCTGGGTTGGCGTATTTCAATATTTGTATTAACTCTCAAAATACCAAAAGAACATGAGTATGTTATTGGCTTTTTTATCATTGAAATGTAAAAAAAAACAAATGAAATGTTTTCAAAATTTAAGAGGATTACGTATTTTCAGTTTTAATTACGTTTATTTTAAAGCCATGTATTTATTACTAAGATTATTTAATAAATATATACATATATATTAATTTCCCCTTAAATTTTTAGGATAGCTATAAATATTTATTTCAGAGAAAACACTGAAGTTTAGAGTAGTTCTACAAAAAAATAATTGAGATTTATTTGTTCATTTACTGGATAACGGTGAAGCATCATACATAGATTAGATTAATTTTTGGATACTATACTATTTACAAAAAGAAAATAATTGTATTAGATTAATTTACGATTTCTAGTTGGTTTTTATACCCTTCACCACACTGTGATACAGGGTATTATATCATTGTGCATATGTTTGTAACAGGCAAAAATAATCGAGATAGACCCATGGTTCCTTTTGAGAATATGCATAGAATCAATTTCTGAGTCGATTTATGCATGTCCGTCCGTCCGCCTGTCTGTCCATGTTAAATTGTAAACAAAGTACAGGTCGCATTTATGATCCGAATTGGATGAAATTTGGCACAGCTCATTTGTTTGGCCCAAGGACGAACCCTATTAAAATTGGTTCAGATTTAGATATAGCACCCATATATATCTTCGTCTGATTTAATGTAAATTGTGTACCAAAGTCTCTATATATCTTTCGATTTGCACGAAATTTGTCATAGCGTACTGAATTAAGTCTAGAATAATGTGTGCAAAGTTTCGTGAAAATCGGTTCAGAGTTAGATATAGCTCCCATATATATTTTATCCGATTTAAGGTAATTGGTGAAGGGTATCATCGGTCCCCTTTTCCTGAAGTTAGTGAAAACTCATTGCTTAAAATGATTTGAACAGATTTTTGTATTACAGAAGATTTGATCGTTGGAGTCTTAAAAGATAAGAGTCTAAAATCCCACATGCAACGTTGATAAGACTGTTGTTGTTGGTGGTGAGATTTTATGACGCACACTATGGGAAAACTCTCCACAGATCAAACATATTATTAGAACAAATAGTTTATTGAAAAGTATTTTGTGTTTGAGATTAGGCTAAGCAAGAGTTATATAAGTAGAACCTAAGGATAAATATTTTAAAATAAAATTAGTGCCTTACAAACACTCAAACAGTACGGTCAGGGTCACCGTGTCTTTTTATTTGTTATGCAGATGAGCTGCTGTTGTCTGTATATTTTAAATACTCATTTAAAACGGGGTAATTGCAGGTCAGAATATTCTACAAAAATTTTACCAATAAAGTTTTACTATAATTCTCAGAAAAGTGGATTATTGATCAGGGTGAAATTCTAAGAAGATCTAGCAATGTCTGTCGTTTGTAATTACGATATCTCCCGAAGGAAATGAGTTAGAGTGCTGAAATTTTGGATGGGATCTTTTATCTGTAGGCATGTCAACTTCGAAGCTGAGCTTTTTACGTACATAAATATTACATATTTGCGGTATTTTTTCGATACCCTTTTTAACAGAATTATGCGTAATTTAGTCATTTGTGTTGTAATTGGATACCAAATCTCTCTACCAAAAACGATTTAGGATTGGACAAATGTTCTAATCGAATTGGCTGCAATTTGGTATGCTGGGTTCTAACAGTGCAATATATCTTCCCGCCAAGAATTGTCAACATTGGTCCATTTTTTTTTTGTGTCCGCCTTATTTTTGGTATTTTGTTGCTATAGAATGCGATTTTTCTACACAATTGGCTGTAGATTCATATTTGTTAAAAAACCTCCATACAAAAATTTTTAAATATTCGCCCCTCTTTAGCGGTAATCCCCCAACTTCTTTTAAAATCCTCCGCCATGATAAGGAGGGTATATTAATTATACCCTACACAACTATGTTGTCAGGGTATTATAGCTTTGTGCAGCCCCAAAAGTTTGTAACGCCGCGAAATATTGGTCCCAGACCCACATTTAAGTATACCAATCTTCATATTTCGAGTCGATCTAGACATGTGTGTCCGTCTGTCCATTATAATTTGTAAACACGATACAGGTAACAGTTATGGACCAATCTTCACGAAATTTTGCATGTACAATGGATTCTGGCCAATGAAGACCCCTATTGTTTTTGGAAAAGATCGGTTAACATTTAGGGGATGGATGGACCAAACACTTTATTTTTGTCGGTTTTTCTGGTCGCTCCAGAGGCCGCAATTATGACCCAAACTTCGCGAATTATTACATGAAGAAGGGGATCGGGCCAAAGAGTAAGCATACTTGTTTTTATAAAGATCGGTCAATATTTAGCGGGTCAAATGGACCTTGACTTTTGTGGGAAAAATTACAAAATTTCTATTCTATGGTGTATATATTTGCCCCTGAAAGACCTAGACCAGAGAAGTTGATAGTATGTTCAAGAGGAGTGGTTGAGTTTTAAATTTATACGAATTATATGGTCGTATGTATATGGATGTGGGAGCTACACATAAGTATTTACGGGTGCTTACGTACTGAGATATTATTTAAAAACCCTTTACCACACTAGAGGGCGGAATTATAGCGCTGATTGCTTTAAAAATTTCCATGAGATTCCAGTTACGGTCAAGCCCAACGCCTACAATTTTCGGTGATGATCAGATAATAATTTTGGGATAAAGTGGACCGAAAACTTAATTTTTTGTGTTTTTTTTCGAGTCGATCTATAGGCCACAATTGAAAGCCGAACATCACAACACAACCCACGGTGAAGGGAATATGGACAAGTAATTAGAAGGACTGAATATTAGTAATATTCGGAAAATATGTCAGTGTAAGGAAAAGGTGCTGTTGACCTCTAATGGGGCAAGAGGGTGCAAATATCACGAAATATTGTCCAGGTTCGGAATAAACACCAGCAGAAAGTTAGAGTTCCATGGTAGTTGTGTAGGGTATCGTATGGTCGGCCCCGTCCGACTACACAGCTCCGCTCACTGGTTTAATTATATATCGATAAACATTTAGATTTGCGCTAAAGAAATCGTCGTAACCGCCGAAAATTGTAAACAACTCTAATATAGATTTTGGAATATGATAACACACCAGCTGACACGTCGCTGGTTGTGCGTAAGATTTTGCCAAAAACAAAATCGGTATTCTGTAGCACCGAAATTTGTCCCCGCTTGGAAGTTATATCTAAATAATAAAACAGCCAATGAATTGGCTGTTTTCTTATGTTATCTAATATTTAAACATATATTTACATATGTAAATATATATATTTTGGTGATGAAAAAAAAATTGTCTTTATGGCAGTAAATATGCCAATATATGCCAATAAATATTTATGTTATTTACTCTCAAAATAATGAAAATGCATTACGTTATTATTTGAGTGATTTTTCTTATTGAATAAAAACAAAATATTTGTACAAGTAAATGGGAAAAAGTATTTCCTATAAACGAAAACAAAAGAATATGTTTTTCAAGTGAAGACAAGCGAATATGAAGTTCTGTATAAAATTACACTTCACAGTAAAAATGGCATTTTTTCTTCCAAAGAAAAACTATATTGCTTTATAGGAATGCAAGTGTGAGCTGTTAACGCAGTATTGCATTCCAGCACGCATACCTTCAATATTACTGATTTACATTGCCATTTCCGAAAAATGTTATTTCTCCATATCGATTGACTTATTTGTTTCTTTGAATACTACTGTAGAAAATTCTATAGATTTCACAGGAAATAATTTAATAACTTTTTTAAACCATTGGAAGATGAAAAACAGTTTAGAGAAAAATAAACGTTTTATAAAAATACAAGTATACAATTAAACTTAATATAGAGGCGGAGGCTAAGTACGGTTATCATGGCGCAAATCCATGATTGGTTTTTCAATGATTTAGAAAAAAATACCCTACACAACTACAACTTTTTGCGGTTCTATATTCTGAGCCCTTTCGCGATATTTGCACCCTCTTGACCGGTTATAGGCCACAGCTACACTTTCTAACCCTTGCATATGTTCCAAATCTTACTTTCCCGCCATAAAATAACATGTATGTCACTTTAGGTTTTGGTTGATTTGACCCTCGGAATATTGACAGCTCTAAACAGCCGTTGTACGTATTTGGTTAGATCCTCTTCACCGTGTAAAATATTTGATGTTCTGAATATAATAATGACCTTTAGAGCGACTAGAAAATCTAACAAAAATAAAGTTTTTATTTTCATTGTAAACATTAAATATCATCTCAACATGGCCGAAAATTATAGGAATAGTCATTGACCATAAACGAAACTTCATGCAAATCAGCGACTCCAAGCGATCAGCGCGACATTTCCGCCCTCACATGGAGTATTGCAAAAAACTATCATAACACATAGACACTTTTAAATATTTACGTGTAACTCCCTCATCCGAGTGCATACAACAATATAATTGGTACCAATTCAAAGGTCAACCCCTCCTCTTGGATCTAATACCAACATCTCGGTATATGTCCTTCAGGAGTAAATATATACGCCTAGAATCATTTTTCACACAAAAGTCTGGATCCATTTGACCCGCTAAATATTGACAGATGTTCATCAAAACAGTCATGCTAATTTTTTGCCCAGATTTCCTTACTGGTGTAAAATTTACTTGTGATTGGGTCATAATTGTGGCCAGTAGATCGTCCAAAAGACAGACAAAATAAAGTTTTTAGTCCATTTCATCCCCTAAATATTAACTTATCATTACCAAAAACATACAAAATTTCGTGACGATTGGTCCATAAATGTGGCCTGTATTACTAATTTAGACAAAGAAGGAAGGCTCTTGTATAGGTCTTCCATCCAGGGTAGACGTTATAAAAATACTTTTTGTTTTAAAAATGTTGTTAAAATGGAATACTTTCCACGGGTCATCGAAATAACCAGTGGAATGGTCAAGGACGACGCCTATAGTTTTCGGTGAAGTTGAGATTTCATTCAGGGTGTGCAATGAACGGAAAACTTTAATTTTGTCAGATTCTAGTCGCTCTATAGGCAATTATTATATGCAGAACATCGCATATTTTACAAGGTGAAGGGAATGTGACCAAATACTTAGAGCGGCTGTTTATATGATGATCAGTCAATATTCCGAGGGTCAAATCAACTAAAACCTAAAGTGACCCGTTTTTTTTTTATTTTATGGCGTAAAAAATCACATAAATATAAGTATTCTATTGTCAGAAATCTTCTTAGAGGCTTTTCACAGGCTACTTCAAGCCTTATTTTTCAAATACATTACGATTTTTTTACAAACGAACTAGGTTCTACTAATCTTTTGTAGTGAAATGTGCTATCACTAGTCTGCTATTGAAATAAAATCAATAAATACAGATCTACAAAATATCTTCTATTGGTCTTCTATAGGCGGCTCATCCATACACAGCCGACCTTCAACATTTCAACTCCAAATAGAAGTTTTTCTCCAGTCCTCTCTATTCGTACCCTTTCAGATTTGCATGGACAACAGTAGGTCGATTCAGAAACTTATAACGATCTGACAATCGAAAATTTTGTGTACACATAAAATCGGTTGCAGTAACGAAAATATTATTCAGTAAAAATTTAGACAAATTGTCGATAAACTTTCAAAAAGCTTTTAATTTTGAACATTTTGAAAACAAAATACATACAAATTTTGAACAAATCAAGGCATGTTCAATATTGAAGAAGATATTGAATTGTTTAAATTTGATAGTGAATCGACCCACAGGTCATCTATAAGCAAAAAATGTTCTGAAGGTCTACTAAAGACAAAATAACATCTATAGTCATATACCTTCACAGTTCTTCAACAGATATAAAACCTAGAGTTCCTCTATACATTGAATATATTCTGCAAGCCTGCTATGAACAAAAAATTTGGCACAGGCAGAATACCATCTTCAAGTTTTTTATGTAAAATAAAACCAGTGAGCGGAGCAGTATAGTCCATACGATACCCTACACAACTACCACGGGAATCGAACTTTCTGTTGATGTTTATTCCGAGCCTGGGCAATATTTCGTAATATTTGCACCCTCTTGCCCGATTAAAGGTAAACAGCACCTCTTCCTTACACTGACATATCTTCCGAATATTACGAGTATTCAGTACAGCTATTGTCCAGATTACTTTCACCGTGGGTTATGTTGTGATGTTCGGCTTTCATTTGTGGTCTATAGATCGACTCGAAAATAACACAAAAAATTAAGTTTTCGGTCCACTTCATTCCAAAATTATTATCTGATCATCACTGAAAATTATAGGCGTTGTCCTTGACCATAACTGGAACCTCATGGAACATTTCAAAGCGATCAGCGCTATATTTCCGCTCTCTAGAGTGATAATGGGTTACTAAATAATATACGAATACGGAGATACATGTAAATATTTAGGTGTAACTCCGACATCCGATCACATACAATAATATAATTGGTATTAATTTAAAGGTCAACCACTGCTCTTGGATATAATGTCAAATTCTCGGGACTATGTCCTTCAAGTGGAACTATATACGCTATAGAATACAAATTTTGTAATTTTTCACACAAAAGTCAGGGTCCATTTGACACGCTAAATATTGACCGATCTTTATCAAAACAGGCATGCTTATTCTTTGGCCCGATACCAAAATTGCACGATGAGCGACCAGAAAAACCAACAAAAATTTAGTATTTGGTCCATTTCATCCCCTAAATATTAACCGATCTTTCCCAAAAGCAATAAGGGTTTTCATTGGCCAGAACCCATTCTACATGTAAAAATTCGTGATGATTGGTCCATAACTGTGGCCTGTATCATGTTTACAAATTATAATGGACAGACGGACGGACACACATCGGTATACTTAAAGGTGGGTCTGGAACCAATATTTCGCGGCGTTACAAAATTTTGGGGCTGCACAAAGCTATAATACCCTGACAACATAGTTGTATAAGGTATAAAAACCACATACAAGTGTCTTCTACTGGGCTTCTATAGACAAAAGACACCTCTTTTATGAATGGATTTATTTTTACATCGTATATTAGGGCTTTTATAAAACGTCTATGGACCCAATATCGCTATTTTGTATCTAAGGCATTCCACCGAATTTCTTTGAAACGAAAACCTTCTATTAACAAAATGCCATTCACAGCTCTTCTCGTTATAGAATTCTTCTTAATGGACTATATTCTAAAAAGATATCTTTCTCTTTTAAATTTAATTTTTAAAAAAATTTAAAAATGTTTATATTTTACAATATTCTCACATTTTTGCGGGAATACTCTCCAACACGATTCCCTGACATGGATTATTTTTCAAAATACCATACCGTTTCCTTGTCATCAATCAGTTACCACCATGGAAGTTATACACTATACACCATTTCCGTTTCAAAGGATACATAGATTTTTTTCTTCTTGTGAAAAAAATATATGTCACACAATAGCACATAAATCATTGCTTCCCCTTTTCAACAGTGGATTACTTCAAACCCACAAATAACACTTTATCCGTCTAATGGTGTTCTACATTTAAAGGTGTCAAGTTGTCTCTGCACAAAAAAAAACTTGAACTTCAAAAACTTGTTGCTTTTATAGCAAAAAAAAAAAAAAAAATACTTTCACTTCTTTACCCCCTAAGCACCTACCTTAACATACCTGTATATTTCATATAATAATATGTAGGTATGTATAAATAATATTTACCATAAATATTTAACGAGGAAACCAAAAAAAACTTTCAAAAAAAGGAAATTACCCACATTGCCATCTAATGCCAATATAGCTGAGTAACACACTATAACTTCCTTATAAGTATGTGTATACTCGTTGTTGGGGACAAGAAAAACTGCGCAAAAAAAAAAACAAAAACGAAAAACTTGTTTCCTTTTTTCCAACCGAAAAAGGGAAACTGGTCATGCACAGAAAAAAAGTTAGATTTCCTATCGTCCATAATGATTTATCCTCAAACGTGCTTTCGGCTACAGCAAATTTAGTGCTACCAAAGGGAATACTCTCTGACATCTTGATTCGGTTCTGTTTAATTTCATAGGAAAACTCAAGTTGTCCTAATGTCAATAACTTCTCTCTCTCTTCTATGCACTTGTGGGACGACAAATGATAACATACAGCCGCCCCAGGATAATATTGGTCTACCTTGTGATTCTTGCTACTGTCAAAGGCGAGAGATTTTTTTAAGCAACCGCAAAAAAGCAATCCCCACCATGGGGATTTTAAGTGCATGCTAAATGTGTACACATATGTATGTTTATATGGGATTCTCCATATATAAGTGTGATGAAAAAAGGAGAGGTGATTTTTTTTACAGAGATTTGAGACGTTCTCCACGGAATTCTATAGGCACTAAGTCATCTACAGGCCTTTTTTTGGGAGAATACATTACATAGATCTTCTATGGTCAACACAGAAATCTAGAGAGAATATAGAGACAGAGGACTACGCATGAGATCTCCTACAAGTCCATTTATAGATCTTCCAAACACAAAATACTTCCAATAGTAATTTTAATGACAAACAATGATTTGCATGCCACTTAAAAATATATGATCAGCTTCAAGTCTTCAATATGTTTTTTTAAGACAGAGGATGGCCTTTTGCACAGCCTCTATAGACAGAAGTTATTCTAAAGGCGGAAGAACTTCTACAAATCCTCTAAAGGTGAAAGGCAATTTCCAGAGTCTACTTTTTCTGTTAGAAGGTTTTGAAAGGCAGAAGGCCTTCTACAAGTCGGACAATATTAGGTTGGGTAAAAAGAAATCCATTATTATACCCTCCACCATAGTATGCAGGGTATATTAATTTTGTCATTCTGTTTGTAACTCATCGAAATAGTCATTTCCGACCCTATAAAGTATATATATTCTTGATCAGGCTAAAATTCTAAGACGATCTAGCCATGTCCGTCCGTCTGTTGTAATCAGGCTATCTTCTGAAGGAATTGAGATAGGTTGCTAAAATTTTGCATATGGTTGTCTTTTGTCTGCACGCAGGTCAAGTTCGAAGATGGGATATATCGGTCCACGTTTAGGCATAGCTGCCATATAACAGTACCCCCGAAAACGCTGAAATTTGGTACATTGGGTTCTTATTGGGAATTAAATATCCCCACAAAAAATTATAAATGTAGGTCCACTTTTGCTGGTAGCCCCCATATTACGGTACCTCCCAATGTTCAGTATTTTGGGGGTTTTTATCGTATTTTTTCCACCGAATTAGCTGTAATTTAGTATAATAGGTACCAAATCTCCACACAAAAAAATTATAAATATAGGTCAATTTTTTCGGATATCCCCCATATAAGGGTACCCCCCAATTTTCGGTATTTTGGGGTTCTTGAGCGCGTTTTTCAACCGAATACACTGAAATTTAATACATTGGGTTCTTAATAAGTACCAAATCTCTCCACAAAAAATTATAAATATAGGTAAATTTTTTCGGATATCCCCCAAATAAAGGTACCCCCAATTTTCGGTATTTTGGGGTTCTTGAGCGCGCTTTTCAACCGAATACGCTGAAATTTGGTATTTTGTAGTCGTATATGGTAAGAAATCTCACCACCAAAAATTATTAATATTCGCCCACTTTTTGGGTAGTCCCCATATAACCCTTTTTATATTAAAATACTTATCTGATTTGTTCCGCGTTTTGAGTTTGGTTCTAAGACACTTTTGTTATCATTTCACCTGCGGAGGATAGGGAGATGAAAAGTTAGAACGTAAGGTTCGATAATGAACTATAGCCGTATTTAGACCTAGCCCCTGATTGGAGGTTCCAGGAGGAGTGGACCGATAGTCTCCATCTTCGAATTTGAACTAAGCTTGTAAGAAATAATAAGATGGGCAAAGTTCGGATGAAATCTAAATTTTCTGAAACGGACTTCGTCCAAAGAAACATGGGATCTAGAACCAATATTTTGATGAGGCACATTTTCACCGTGTCCAAAGAAACATGGGGTCTAGAACCAATATTTCGATGAGGCACATTTTCACCGTGTTAAAGTTTATACACCCTCATTAGCCATAAGGTTGAGGGTATAATTATCCTTTAAAAATTTCTAAAATTTGTATTATGGTTTACATAATCCGTTTTTAGAAATGTCGGTATATGTCAACTTTTTGGTATGTTCCCTATATTTTCATTTCTAGTACCTGTCAATATATCTATGGTGGAGGGTATCCAAAGTTCGGCCCGGCCGAACTTACCGCTTTTTCACTTGTTATTATTTATTTATTTATTTTTTTTTTTTTTGTAAATTGCTATGGTAGATTTTTAGCTCCTGTGTGATGTTACGGCTGCTTCGATCATTTTTCCGATCTTATTCGATGTTATCATCGGCCTACCTGTGCGAGGTGCATCTTTAACATCAAAAATTCCTGAACGGAATCCACGAAACCAAAAGTGCACACAATTCGCTTTTAGCCGTTTTTTTTTACTGCGAAATGTCACCCTTCCAACGAGCATAAATCTGAAATTATTTGATCTATACTTTACGAGAAATCTGCCGAAAAAATAATGGATTTAATTTTCCCCAACCTAATATTTCACCGGTATTCTTAATACAAATCTTCTAAAACAGAAGACCTTCTATAGGTCTATTTTTTTAATTTTTTATTAAATATTGACGATATATATGATTATAACTACTGAAAGTATTCTACAAACAGAAGGCCTTTTACATACCCTCTAAAGGTGGAAGAGAGACCACAGTTTATCTTTTCTGTTAGAGGGCTCTTAAAGACGGCAAACCTTCTACAGGTCTTTTAAGTCTTTTAAGTGCGGACAATATTTCAGCGGTATTTCAGAAAACAAAAGACTTTCTACACATGTTTTAGAAGCAGAAGGCTTTTTAAAGGTCTTACGTTTTTTAATTTTACAGATCCTCTACAGATTGAAGCCAATCCACAGTTTCTCTTTCTTGTATAAAGATTCTTAATGACTGAAGACCTTCTACAGGTTTTGTATAATTAGGAGACGTTCTACAGGTCTTCTAAAAACAGAAAACCTTCTAAAGGTCTTCCATTTTTATTTGTTTTACAAAAAAACAGACGTCCTGCTCCAGGTCTTCCATGAGTTTTCAACTATAGAAGGTATTCTACAAACATAAGGTCTTTTACATGAATTCTATAGACAAATAACGTTTTACAGGTCATCTAAAAGACCTACTACAGATATTCTAAAGTTCTTCTTACAACGGAATACCCTCTACAGGTCTTCTAAAGATTGAAAGCCCTCTACGGGGATTTTTAAGGTACAGGACCTTATAAAAGTCGTCTAAAACCAAAAGTCTTTCTACAGGTCTTTGAAAACAAAAATCCTTTCACAGGTCTGCTAAAGACCGTCTAAAGATATTTTAGAAACCATAAAAGGTTACTTAAAGCAACAAAACCTTATACAAGTAATCTAAATGTGAAAGATCTTTCGCAAATCATCTACAACAAATCATTCTACACTTTTGATGATATTTTATAGATAGAACACCTTCTACAGACCTTATCATTTACATATTTTAGAACTCTTATATAGCCAACAGAACCTCTACAGATCTTCCAAAGAGATAACACCTTCTACAGAACTTGTATAGATTGCAACAGTTCAACAAATATTCTCCCGGTATTCTACAGAATAAAACCAGTAAGGACAGTAGTAAAGTCCGGCCACTTTGGGTATATTGTACATATATCCCAACAGACGTCGCGTTTTTGTTATTTATCTATAACTGAACCGATTTCAGGGATACCAGAGACTAATTTATATTACTTCAGTACGTTGTGTCAATTGGCATAGCTTTGGATCTTTTCACGAAGCTTAGCAACATTATTCTAGACTTAATTCAGTACGCTATGCCAAATTTCATGCAAATCGAAAGATATATAGGGATTTACCATTTACTTAAATCGGACGAAAATATATATGGGAGCTATATCTAAATCTGAACCGATTTTCACGAAACATAACAGACATCATTCTAGACCTTATTCATTACGCTGTGCCAAATTTCGTGCAAATCGCACACATCATTCTAGACTTAATTAAGTACGCTATGCCAAATTTCGTACAAATCGAAAGTTATATTGGGACTTTGGTACACCATTTACCTTAAATCGGACAAAAATATATATGGGAGCTATATCTAAATCTGAACCGATTTTTCCCAATTTCAATAGCACACATCCTTGGGCCAAATTTCAAATGATATATAGCTGTGCCAAATTTCATCCAGTTCGGATCATAAATGCGCACACTGTACTTTGTTTACAATATTAGGGACTTTGGTAACATTTACCTTAAATCGGACGATAATGTATATTGGAGCTATATCTAAATCTGAACCGATTTTCAGAAAGTGACATCATATGCATATTCTCCAAAGGAAAGGAACCATATATAGGGACTTTCTACACCATTTTTGCCTGTTAAAATATATATGCACATATCTTAGATTTTTCCCAATTTCAATACCCTTGTACCACAGTGTGGTGAAGGGTATAAACACTATTCTGAATATGTAGTAACCCATATATTTGTATATACCACACACACTCACATATTCATCAATACTCAGCATTATTGTTCATGGAAAACATGCTGTGTGTGGTTGAAATTTGTTGTTGGTGTTTCTTGGTTAAGTAAATGCGTGAGTTTTTTCTTTATTTTTGTCTGTATGTCATATCTAAGTATAAGTGAATGAGTAGCTCAAGAACTTAATAAAACGTCCTGAAACCACAATTCAAAATTGAGAGAACAAAAAAAAAACACAAACAGATCCGCCCAAAATGTAGGTCAGGTTACGAACAACAAACGTTTCCTTTTCTGTTATCTGTTTGGGTTGTTTTCTGTGTGTGTCTGCCCTATCGTCGGAAGAGATCTTAAACTCTTCTTCATTTTCATTGTTTTAGGTCAATTTTAGGTGAATTTCATTCAGAATCGCAGTCACATCTACGAGTGTATCGCAGCCTATTCAACGCTCAACATTTTACAGTTCGCATTCAGATTTCTATGGCATTTGTTTTGTATTTGTCAAAGGCCTCTCACTCATATATTCGTAGCCCAAGAACACATACACCCACACACACGCTCATATACACATCCGTGTTGTATGCATAAAAGGCTAACTGGCTGGATGGTTTGCCGAGGTAGATGGATGTAAGGATGCTTGAATGGCTGTAGGTGTACCAGTACCAGTATTTGCTTAAATTGTCCTCAAAGAGTATGTGTGATTATGTGAATGCATTCGTCGTTGTCGTTTTATTTTCGTTTCTTTTTTTCCATCAGTGATGCTTATTTTGTGAATTGCTCAAATTCACAAACACTCATACATACCCTTTTTGGTCGGGATTATTTATACATGTTTGGGTATAACTTGCATCCGTACATTGAAGCGTTCATACTGTTGTCGTCGTCATCGCCGTACAATTCCACAGAAATATTTATGCCTTTGTCACTCACTTATTTAGTGTATAGTTATGTAGTACGAATGTGCAAAGGAATGTATCCTTACTTATACGCACAGAGTTGCAAATTCCAGGGTTCGTTTTTATATCCGCTTTGTTAGTATAACGTAACACAATACGTAAATGTTATTTAACTCATTTATTTAATTCATAAAGTGAAACATTAAAAATATTCACAACAAATTCATTGTTGACTTCAGGATGTGTAAATTAAACACCTTGCAGAAATGTGTAATCTTATGACTATTTCGTTGCAGACAACATTTTTCTACATCGAATTTGTTTCTACAACGATTTCTTGTGTTCAATAACTCATGATAAAATTTGATGTAAAATATGTTTATCCTTATATATTAATCCTTCTAAACCAATATCTAGTTTGAAAAATAGGTACAAACTCGCAATAAGATCGGTTTAACGGTTTAAATGTGAGTTTTCACCACTTTGGGTATATTCAACACACTGTGGTACAGGGTTTTTGAAGGAATTTTGTGCATATGTTTGTAACAGGCAAAAATATGTGATTTTTATGTTCCTTTCTGGAATATGCATAAATTTCACTTTCTTTGGGCAATTTATGCATGTCCTTTGCTGTCCATGTTAAATTGTAAATAAAGTACAGGTCGCATTTATGATCCGAATTAAAAATTTGGCACATCTCATTTGATAATGGAAGCTACGATATATCTATATCTTAAAAATTGATTTGAAGCAAACTTGCCATCTTTAGTGATTTACAATTTATTTAAAATTGCACGAAATATATATAGGCATAGCGTACTAAATTAAGTACTTAATTCAATGATGTGTGCAATGTTACGTGAAAATCGGTTCAGATTTTCAGATATAGCTCCCATATATATCTTCGTCCGATTTAATATATATGTACCAAAGTCGCTATATATCTTTCGATTTGCACGAAATTTGGCACAGCGTAATGAATAAGCTCTAGAATGATGTCTGCCAAGTTTCGTGAAAATCTGTTCAGATTTATATATAGCTCCCATATATATCTTCGTCCGATCTTTCGATTTGCACGAAATTTGTCATTGCGTATTAAGGCTAGAATGACGTGTGCTAAGTTTCGTGAAAATCAGTTTAGATTTAGATATAGTCCCCATATATATTTTCGTCCGATGTTATGTAATTGGTGCATTTTGGTATAGAGTACTGAATTAAATCTAGATTGACACAACGTATTGAAGTAATATAAATTAGTCTCTGGCAAGTTTCCCTGAAATCGGTACAGATATAGATCTATAACAAAAACGCGTCGTCTGTTAGGATACATGTGTAGAATATACCCAATGTGGTGAAGGGTATCATATAGTCGGCACAGTCCGACTTTACTACTTTCCTTACTGGTTTATATTTTTGACATTTTGGCTGATTTTTGTGTTTTGGTAATTTTGAGACTTATAGTAAAACTTTATATTTTTGTAAATATTCTGACCTGTAATAACCGCGACCCATTCAGAAAAATATTCTTCATATTGTTATCAGAGGTATTGCCAAAGACATCATATACCTAAAACACAAGGATTTCGAAAAATCTTAATCCGCATAGTTTAAAATGTCTTGGAAATGGGAAATATTGCCGCTCCACCCTTCCCCACCTTTTAAGGTTACGTCCACCTGCCCTATATTTTTAGCCTTCTATAATAACATTTTTTTTTTTTTTTTTGGAATTTCCCAATAATGATCAGAAGAAGAATATTCGGAATTTAAAGGTTGATAGGCAAGTTTTTCAACCGACAGCAGTAGCGATCTGGTAGTTGGTGGAGACCTGAACGCGAAACATCCCTCTTGGAGTGGTGCACAGGTCGATACCAGGGAAAGAGCGATTTTTACCCTAGTTGGCCGACAGATAGGTTAACTAGGCTCAACGGATTGGTAAAGTCGTATATTGACTTTTTTCCTGCCAGGCAACGCGTCGCTCTGGCAGAGGGAAGAACAATGCCAAAGACCTTCTACAATGAATCCGACCATAGGACGATTCTCATTAAAATCGATAGTAGTTCAATAGAATTAGGTTCGATTAGAAATTTCTTTAATTTCGACTGGAATTTCGTCGGTATACGGAACGTTTGTGTAGGGGCTTGGAGGAGGTTACACTACCAGCCGACTGCAAGTATCTTTTTGGGGATTAATGGGTGTATTTATGTATTAGTTTTTGTATTTCTTGCACTGCTCAATACGGACCTTAGACGACTAAGTCGAGGGTTGCGTAGATCTGGTGATGTATTAGTTTCTGTATTTCGTGAGGCCTGTGCTCTAGGTAACCTTTCCACCTATAATAGCCGGCTTCAATACGGACCTTAAACGGCTAAGTCGAATGTTGCGAAGATATGGTGATCCTGAGTGACTTCCAGTCCTAAGGCAGATATTCGGAATCTTGACCGAATTATTAAGGACAATATTTAAGAATGATCGGTACACGAATTAACTTGAGGGGCTCGCGGTAAATTCGAAGACGTTTGCCAAGGTCAAACGGTTGGCAGGTCTAGCTTCATTCGATCCTGTCAGTCTCCTTGCTAAACCGTATGTTACTAGGGTTAGTTGGGAGATGTTGGCGGATTATGTGCAGGGAAAGCTTCGACACGGCCACGTTAGCTCGGTGATTGAAGATCATTCTCCTATTGTGTCGATTATCAGTTAATTTTCTGTAAATGATTCCCCAGTGGACAAAGTCTCTCTTTGCGAGAATGGTGGATGTAGCGTTGAAAAGGCCAGGTGACGTAGATTTGCAGTCCCCGTCATTCTTTTTAATCACTATCTGAATTTAGTATACTTCCCTGAGGCTTGGAAGGAGGCTTTGTTAGTTCCTATAGTGAAGCGGTCTTCAGAGTCCTCTCATTGTAGCATATTTCTCTTCTCTACTTTTGGGAAGTTATTTGAATCCTTTATTCTCGCCAGGATTAGAAAAACTGTTGAGGCTAAGAAAATTCTGCGGGACTGCCAGTCTCCATGTTAGCTGCATTTTTACCGAGGTGGTTTTTATTTGCATTTCGGGTTTCTGGAGAGCCAAAAGCATTTTAGATAAACTTTTCAATAAATGTCCATATTTTGTCCCCCATATCCCAACTAATCTGCAATAACATAATCTCCATATACGGGTCCTGGCCAATTAAATGATTTTTTAATTGACAGGTTAGAAGGTAAAACAAATTCAGCCTGGTCGAACTAAAGGAATTTTTTACTTGTTTCTACATTACGGTTATATTAAAACTTTAAAACTAATTTGTTGTTTTTTTTTTTTTGTTTTCGACAAAAAAAACAAAAACAAAAATATATACTGTACGGTTACGTCAATGTTACGTTATTTACATTAGCTATGATTCCGTACCCTTCTATCTGCTCAAATATTGATTCTTTATGTAATTAACGAATGAAAAAAACTGGCATAACATTCGTGTAGCATCAACACAATGACACGAGCCGGAGTGCGCATGTCCGGCCAGAGAAAACGTATTCTACACTCGCATACACACACAGTAGTCAGGCTGGGACGATAAGAAACGAACGGAAAGGAAGTCCATCGGAATATCTGAAAAAATAGCAAACGAACATTTCAACGTTTAACATTTTTATATTTTTTAATTGCAAGAAAGAAAAAATACAGAAATTTGTGCAAATAACCTAGTGGCCCAGTGAAAAACGTTCCAATTCGTCGCTCTAACGAAAATATAAAAAAAACTCTTCCGCAGAAATGTTAAATTTCTAAAATCGAAATTGTTTCGGTTTGGCTATAATGATGTTCATACGCATTCTATTAGCAATATTATTCTACAAAGGAATTGAGTGCCAATACAAAAGCATGGAAAGCGATTTCAATATCAACCACAACGACCATCACGATGCCATTGTAATGGCCAATGGCAATAGCGGTGGAATGGCATACGATGTTAATGCCAACAGCAACAACAACAACAATAATAATAATGGCGATATGTATAAACAAGCCAATAAACCACTGGACCGGGGACCATATTTTGATACCTCGGCGACAAAGAATGTCACCTCGCTGGTGGGGCGTACGGCCCATCTAAATTGCCGCATAAAAAATCTGGGCAATAAGACGGTCTCATGGATCAGACATCGGGACCTGCATTTACTGACGGTCGCTGAGACCACGTACACATCGGACCAACGTTTTACATCGATTTTCAATAAGGCCACCGACGATTGGTCGCTGCAAATCAAATACCCTCAGCTAAAGGATACGGGGACGTACGAGTGCCAAGTGTCAACGACGCCGCCAGTCGGTTATACAATGTTGTTTTCCGTGGTGGAGCCGATCACGAGCATACCCGGTGGACCCGATATGTACATCGATGTGGGATCGACGGTGAATTTGACCTGTGTTGTTAGACACCTGCCTGATCCTCCGCATTCGGTGCACTGGACGCACAATAACGAAGAAATAAACTACGACTCGGCCCGGGGCGGGGTGTCGGTGATAACGGAGAAGGGTGATATCACCACCTCACACCTGCTAATACAACGTGCCACCTCCGCTGACTCTGGAATGTACACCTGCCTGCCGTCAAATGCCAATCCCAAATCGGTGACCGTGCACATACTGCAGGGTGAACATCCCGCCGCCGTTCAAGGTACAATGAAGATAACCGCATACGTTATAAATATTCCCATAATCTTGGCGTTCAACTTGTATCTGTTATGACCAATGATAGTGTGGATTTTATAAAAATCTTAAACAAAAAAACCAAACAAACCAAAAATTAATAATATACAACAACAAAAACAAAATATAATATTAATGTAAACTATTAACAATAATCCTAGAGTCCACACAAGCCCCATTTGTGTGTGGTGGTGTTTTCTTATTAGGAAAATTGTAATTTTCTTTCGTTTTGAAATAATAAATAAAACAAATATTAATAATAAGAATACAGAAAAAAAATATTAAACAAACCCAACCAAAGATAATGAGTGTGTGTGTGTACTTTGTGGTAAAAATAAAAGGTAAATCCGATATTATGGCAGGACTATGAATACACTTCAACGAAATGTAAAAAAAATGCATGGATTTAAACGCCACAAATACGAGTATTTTCATTCATTCGCATCCATACGTTAACAAGTCAAATATTGTGCTAAATATATACGATTTCAATGGAAATTCGGATTTCACTTCCCATTTGTCTGATTCAATAAGAGATTTACATTTTTCTACAGAAATGTGGCTACAAAGTCCAGATCAAAAATGAAAACAAAATTCGTATTTAAACGATGTGTGTGTGTGATTGTGTGTATGTGAAATAAACAATAGTTTGGTTATTGATGTGAATGGTACTCGTGTTTATAGTCTGAAGCATTCGGGGACTTATCTGAGGACTTTGAATAATAATTGATAACGTGAAGTTTTTATTGATTTTGTAATTTCATTTAACTGTTTTATGGTCTTAGTAGCGTTTTCATCTGCATTGACTGTAATTCGGCATTCCGGGTTCTTGTGAAGTGAAAATTATCTTCTCAGAAAATTTGAAATTTAATCTCTACATTTATAATGGCCCCAATATAAAGGGAGAGAAAAAACCAGAAAACAAGGAATATTTGTAATCGATCGGGACCGTAGAATTTTATCGCGTCCAAACTTCCTAAAATACCGAGTGATGGGAGAAGGGTGGGTCTAGGCAACAAAATTGGTTATGATTTATCGTTTTTGGCAGTAAGATTTGCTACCTAATGCTAATTTAATTCAAGCCAATTTTGTTGAAGAGCTTTCCAAAACTTCCCAAAATAACGAAATTTGAACAGGGCTTTGACATGTGGGCTACACTAAAAAAATTGACTAAATATTAACGGGACTATCGGAAAAAGTGAACCAATATTGATAATTCTTAATAAGAAGATGTGTATCCCAATGAAAACGTAACATACCAAATTATACCCAATTTGATTGAAAAAGTTTCCGAACTTCCCAATACACTGAATAGTAATGAAGTACCCTCCTTTATAGGGGGTGGGATTGCTATTCTAAAAAGTGGACCCACATCGATCATTTTTGGTAGACAGATTTACTACCCAATTAGAGTTTAATGTAACAAATTACAGTCAATAATGAATATTTGTGGGTACCCAAAATAATGAATATTTGTGGGTACAGTTATATGAGGGTTGTACGAAATAGTGGACCCATATAAATATATGTTACAAGCTCTATCGTGATTTCAACAGACCGGCAGACAGACATGCTTAAATCAACATAGAATTTTATTCTGATAAGATATATGTGGTCTCCGGCGAATATATCGCGTCGGCAAATTTAATTTACACTTCAGCTTAGGGTGGAGGTAATAGAAACATATTTGCAGAAAAATTTCAATATAGCTTCTTGATTCTATGATATAGAAAGGTAGCGTAAAAATTGCAATCTAGGTGCTTCTAATTTGGCATATCACAAATTTGGTGGGTAAAAACTTTATGACGGAAAATTTTTAAGTGAGTTATTTTTACTTTCATTCAAATGTCAGCGACATTACAGGCAAAATTCAAACAAAAAAAAAGCGTATGACAGATGTTTTGATATAGCTCTCATATAACCACCACCTTTTTCTGTATGTTGAAGATCCTCGTCCACTTTTCAACCTGAGTGTTTTCTCAGAAGATAGGTTTATTATTATATTATTGTACGTTTTCAACTCATACCGGAAGTTCGGTAGTACCGATTTCGTCAAAACTTTGTTCATCGTAATATGTATTCCAAACATAGATCAGCTTCGATCAGGGAGTATATCGATCTACTTCAATTGGTATCTCCCCCACTAAATTGGTTTAATATTTAATTATACCCTACATAACTATGTTGTCAGGGTATTACAGCTTTGTGCAGCCCCAAGAGTTTGTAACGCCGCGAAATATTGATCCTAGACCCACCTTTAAGTATACCGATCATATCTCGACTAGCTGAGTCGATCTGTGTGTCCGTCCGTCCGTCTGTCCATTATATTTTGTAAAAACGATACAGGCCACAGTTATGGATCAATCTTCACGAAATTTTGCATGTATGATGGGTTCTGGCCAATGAAGACCCCTATTGCTTTTGGGAAAAATGGGTTAATATTTAGGGGATGAAATGGACCAAATACTAAATTTTTTTACAAATTTTGTATTCTATAGCGTATAGATTTACCCCTGAAGGGCATAGACCGAACAGTTTTTGGTATATCCAAGGGCAGTGGTTGACCTTTAAATTGATACCATTTATATGGCCGTATGTACTCAGATGTGGGAGTTACACTTAAATATTTACAGGTGCTTATGTATTCAGATATTACTGAGAACCCTTTACCACACTAGAGGGCGGAAATATAGCGCTGATCGCTTTAAAATATTCCATGAAGTTCCAATTATGGTCAAGGATAACGCCTACAATTTTCGTTGACGATCAGATAATTATATTGTGATGAAGTGGACCGAAAACTTAATTTTTTGTGTTTTTTTCGAGTCGATCTATAGGCTCCAATGGGAATAAGAAGATCACAACACAAGGGAAGGGAATCTGGACAAGTAATTAGAAGGGCTGTACTGAACATTAGTAATAATTGTCGGCCTCTAGTTGGTCCAGATGGTTCAAATATAGCGAAATATTGCCCAAGCTCAGAATATAGATCCACAGAAACTTAGTTTTTCGTGGAAGTTGTGTACGGTATCATATGGTCGGCCCCGTCCGACTATACTGCTCCGCTCACTGGTTTTAAAATTAAATTCGTAATAATATCTTCCAAACTATATCTCTGCTTCTGAATCCTTCCCAAAAACAGTACTTTTGTCAAAATCCTTGTAAAGGTGATTCAATGCAAACTTTGCTCATCATAAAAATATTGCTTAGCTTAGAACAAGTCCGACAATGAATCCTATCAGTAGACCTCTAATGCCCAATAATGTTTTGAATATCAGTAGATCTCGTCAAGCGATTTGAGTATTGGATCCAAATTGTGTACATCGTGATCTCTGCTAGATCCAATAGCCTTCATTATTGGAACTATCTGATCCATTATACCGCACAAAGAATCAATAAAATATGAATGAAACCAGAAGGACAATTTCCAATTCCATTACTTGCTAAATTCGGCTAAAATCATCGATAATGGGATGGTACTGTTATATGAGGGGCTATAGTGAATCCTGAAACGATATATTCAATTTTCAACACAAAACATTGATTTGTTGCAAACGATATCTATTGTCCGTGAATTTAAAATCATTTGAAATTTTATTGATTTTATATTAAGGTCTTATGCTATTTGTATATTTAGTTTTATTTTGGAGATGGAATATTCATATCAAACTTAAATCTCATTCGAACGTCGTCTCTACTGTAGAATATACATTATTTATCATTTCAAAATACGAATCGTCCTGCAGGGCAATTGTTGGTGATATCCAAGCAACTACTCAAATTAGTAATTCACATGATGACAGATATTCATTAAATCTACTAAATCCGTATATCAATGTTATATGTGTAGTTAATTATAATCAATTTATTTAAACGTACATACATACATTCATTCAAAAACATGTACACTTTAAAAATCATTATTCGAATTTTAATTGATTGGAAATCAAATTGTGTTTGGTTTTATGTCCATCGTTAATATTTCATAAGAAAAACAAAACTAGATTCAACATAAAAACCCAACATCAATCGAAATTTCAAATGCATTTGATGGATTTGCAATAGTAAACAACTGTCACGTATATAAATGAGTATTTCAAAGCAAAAAAAAAAAAAAACATGTCTTTTTTGCGAACACAAATTTTGAAGTTCACAAGAATTTACCGTTCCATTATTTATGCGTTCGCCATCAGATGAAAGAACAAATGGGTTTCATTCAAATGCACTGGACAAAGAGAAAATAATTGAAATGGAAATCTGCATTAATTTGACCAGCATGTTTAGCGGCTACCATAGACCTGCACTTGACAAAAGTTCTCTGCTAAAAAGGATGGGGAAAACACAGCAACACATCCACTCACAAAACGAACGTCGACAAACAAATTTCAATTTCACCTAAACTCTGACCTAAATCATAATATAGCAGTGACTGGCGCTAGATGTTTTTTTTTTTTTATTATTTTATAGCGGCATCACATTCTGCTCCAGTCGCCAGATTCATCGGAATTAGTTTGTTCCACAAAATTAAAGTGTGTGGCAAACGTTTTGTTGCACCCAATTGTGCATGGAACTAGTTAGAAACCTAGTGTTCACAACCAAAACCAAAGGCAGTGAAATTATTTTATATGAAATAGTCTTTCAGAATATTTGTAGAAATTTCAACGCCTTTGAATGGACCTTGAGAAAATATTTTTTTAAAAATCCACGGCTTTGGAAATAATTCCGTTAAATAATTCCTTAGAAAATATTTGTAAAATATCCAGACCTTTGAATAGTTATGAAACAATATTTTTAAAAAATCCACGCCATTGAAAAGTCCTTAAGAAAATACTTTTAAAAATCCACTCCTTTCAAAAAATCCACGGCTTGGAATAACCCCTAAAATATATTTTTAAAAAGTCGACGGCTTGGAATAGCCCACAAAATATATTTTTCAAAAAGTCGACGCCTTGGAATAATTCCTAAAATAATAAAAACCAGTAAGGAAAGTAGTAATGTCGGACGGGGCCGACTATATGATACCCTTCACCACTATGGGTATATTAAACAGGACCATTAAATATGTGATATTTATCTAAATGTGAATCAACTTAGATCAATCGACTTCAAACAAATATCAATAGGTCATCCGTTGGGCTATGTCTGTACTTCTGGAAAACGCAACTACGTATTTCTATGCTCAATTTTGTACTTTGTGCAAAATTTGATGTCAATCTGACTAACATAAAGAGTTTGATGTCCAATTTACTTAAAATCGGTCGAAAATATACATGGAAGTTATATCCAAATATGAACCCATTTCAACGAAAATTGTCACAGGTTAGGTAATACTAATTTCAGTACGTTTTGTTCCTATCAGCCATATATTGGATCCTTGGTGCGTCAATTACTTAAAATCAATCTATAATATAAGGGAGCTATATCTAAATCTAGACCGATTTTCACGAAACTTGACAGACATCACTCTAGGCTCAATTCAGTACATTATGCCAAATTTCGTGCAAATCGAAATATATATAGGGGCTTTGGTGCAACATTTACATGAAATCGGACGAAACTATATATGGAAGCTATATCTAAATCTGGACCGATTTTCTCTAAACTTGGCAGATATCACTCTAGGCTCAATTCAGTACGTTATGCCAAATTTGGTGCAAATCGAAACATATATAGGGACTTTGGTGCACCATTTACATGAAATCGGACAAAACTATATATGGGGAACCGATTTTCCCAAATTTCATCCCAATCGAATAATAAATGCGACCTGTACTTTGTTTACAATTTAACATGGACAGACGGACGGACAGACGAACATGCCTAAATCGACTTAGAAAGTGATTCTATGCATATTCTCAAAAGGAACCATGGGTCTATCTCGATTCATTTTGGCTGTTACAAACATATGCACAACGACATAATACCCTGCACCACAGTGTGGTGAAGGGTATAAAAATATTTTTAAAAAATCCACGACTTTGAAAAATCTTTAAGAGAATATTTTTCTTTTTTAAATCCACGGTTGGAATAGTTTTTTGATGTTTTCGGTCCATTTCATCCCAAAATGATTATGTGATCATCACCGAAAATTATAAGCGTTGTCCTTGACCATAACTGGAATCTCATGGAAAATTTCAAAGCGATCAGCGCTATAATTCCGCCCTCTAGTGTGTTAATGGGTTACTAAATAATATCTCAGTACGTAAGTACCCGCAAATATGTATGTGTAACTCCCACATCCGAATACATACGACAATATAATTGATATCAATTTAAAGGTCAAACACTCCTCTTGGATACACTGTAAACGTCTCGGGTCTATGTCCTTCAGGGGCCAATATATACCCCATAGAATACAAATTTTGTAATTTTTCACACAAAAGTCAGGGTCCATTTGACCCGCTAAATATTGACTGATCTATATCAAAACAGGCATACTTCTTCTTTGGCCCATCCCCTTCTCCATGGTCCATAATTGCGGCCTCTAGAGCGACCAGAAAACCCAACAAAAATAAAGTTGTTGTTCCATTTCACCCCCTAAATATTAACTGATCATTTCCAAAACCAATAGGGGTCTTCATTGGCCAGAACCCATCCTACATGCAAATTTCGTGAAGAGTGGTCCATAATTGTGGCCTGTATCGTGTTTACAAATTATAATGGACAGACGAACGGACATGTCTAAATCGACTCAGCACCAATAATTCGCGGCGTTACAAACGTTTGGGGCTGCACAAAGCTATAATACCCTGACAACATAGTTGTGTAGGGTATATATACAAGCTTTTGAATAGTTCCTTTAAAAATAAACTATTTTGAAAAGTTCTTAAGACAATTTTTAAATAGTCCCTTTAAAAAAAATCCCCGCCTTGAAAAGTCTCTAAGAAAATATTTTGAAAAATCCAAGCCTTGGAAAAGTTCATTTAGATTTTTTTAATCTATGCCTTGATATAGTCCCTTAAAAATATTTTTAAAAAATCCACGTCTTGGATTTAAACCTTGAAGAAAATGTTTACTTTTACGAATAATAAGTTCATCATAAATTATTTACATTAGTCTGAACAATTTGCACAACCTGAATTTGTCGATTGCTATCTAGTTACAAGTACTCCATAGACCCTTTTCATAAATATAGTTTTTATATGTATGTATGTGTGCTAGTCTTTGATGAACATGTGAAATTAAAATCTGAGTAAATTAATATTTTGCGATGTTCTAAATTTCCCCTTTACTGCTCGTCCGTCCGTTCGCCCGCTCAAACACAAACACACTCCCCCTCATACATAGCGAGTTTCAATATTTCAACCCAAATACCATAAAAAAATTGCAAGGCGCAAAGAACGAACGGTAAGGCCTCTTCATATTCTGGCACCACCATAATCAGTAGAAACTTATGCTAAAAACCTTGTCGCACAACAGATAATTATTTAATTTACAATATTGTTAGACTATTTAATAGAACAATATTTTGCCTTTGGGGCATTATTAATATCAGTGGCAGCAGCACCAGCAACAGCCAGAACATCAATTGTGTTGCAACCGCATCTGACTGCATTGACAGCCATGTTGTATACACGATCTGTTTTCCACCATTCAAATAATGTTATTGTTGTTGCTGTTTGTTGTCAATTTTGCTTGCAATTGTTGTGTCGCGTCTGCCGTCAACATGACTTTTAAACAAGCCAATTATTATTATTTTTAGTTGTTGGTTTTATTTTTCTCCTTCGCACTGCAAGATATTCCATCGTTACTCGAATATCGAAATGAGAGTTTTCAGAAGATCCACAAAAAAATGTTACTTCGTCATTGTTATGCAAGGGAAATGATGTCAGCTTGATGTTGTTGTCAAATTAAAAAAAAAATGATACAAAACTTGATATAGGTTATGATAGTAGAAGCAAAATTGAAAAGAGATTGAATTATAAATAACGTTATTTTTGAAAGACGTCAGTAAGTAAATCATAAAAAATTGGAACTGCGTTAAAATATAAGCATGGAATTTGACCTATTTAATTTTGTTGGTATGTATATGCAATTACAATGGATGCTTATGATCTCAAGGCCCCTATGCAGAGTATTGTTAAAGCAATTGTCCTATATACATTTTTCAATGGTAGTGGTTATGATTTAGCATTAAAAATATTATGTTTTTGAAGTACTCTAGAAAAGTTTAAATAAATATGTTTTTTATGTAGTCCTTTATATATCAGGCCCTAGACTTTTGAAAATTGTTTGGACTTTAAATAATCCTCCAAAATATTTGTTGTTCAGTGTATATTTTTAAAAGATCCACTTTTAAATAATACTTATTTACAATCGTTCAGAAACTTATGAAAGTCTTTTAGAAAATTAAAAGAATACACACATTATTTATATAGTTTTGAAAGTATTCATTATGAAAATATGGATCCTAAATATATGTCTGCATATATACGCTACACCTTCGGTTTGCCAAAATATTCCTCAGAGACACCAAAGAGTATACATATATATTACTCATCATCAGTAAAATTATATCTATTTGCGCCCGATCAATACAGATTTCTCTATGTTTAAGATAAAGCTTTGAAACTAATCCTATGATTATTGGTATTTATAGCCCTTTATTTCCTCTTTGCAAAAATTTCAAAAAAAAGTAAGGAAAGTAGTCTTTGCAAAAATTTCAAAAAAATATGATACCCTTCACCACTTTGGGTATATTCAACAGATGAATCCTAGCAGACGTTGAAGGACCATAAACACGAAAATGGATCCATAAACATGCCAATCTGCTACCTATACTAAATTTTTCATTTGATCAGATATAGAGTTGCTATAGATATAGTATATATATATATATATATACATATAATGTAAACCGATCTCAATGAGACTTGCCAGAGATTAACTTATATTCACTAGAGTTCATTGTACAAAATTGTGTGACAATCGGACAATCTTTGGGTCTTAAGTGCACAATTTACGTAAAATCGGAAGAAAAGATATATAGGAGCTATATGAACCGATTTTCACGACACTTAACACACATCGTTCTACACCTAATTCATTACGCTATGCCGTGCAAATCGAAAGATATATATAGACTTTGGTGCACCATTAACATTAAATCGGAGGAAAATATACATGGGAGCTATATCTAAATCTAAATAATTACGCTATGCCAAATTTCGTGCAAATCGATATATATATATATGGACTTTGATACACCATTTACCTTAAATCGGACGAAAACATATATACGGAACTATATCTAAATCTGGACCGATATTCAGGAAACTCAATACACATCATTCTAGACCTATTTCATTACCCTGTGCCAAATTTCGTGCAAATCGAAAGATATATAGGGACTTTGATACACCATTTACATTAAATCGGACAAAAATATATATGTGAGCTATATCTAAATCTAGACCGACTTTCAGGAAACTCAACAAACATCATTCTAGACCTAATTCATTACGCTATGCCAAATTTCGTGCAAATCGAAAGATATATAGGGACTTTGATAAACCATTTACATTAAATCGGACGAAAATATATATGTGAGCTATATCTAAATCCGGACCGATTTTCAAGAAACTTAACACACATCAGTCTAGACCTAATTCATTACGCTATGCCAAATTTCGTGCAAATCGAAAGATATATAGGGACTTTGGTACACCATTTACCTTAAATCGGACGAAAACATATATGGGAGCTATATCTAAATCTAGACCGATTTTCACGAAACATAACACACATCATTCTAGACGTAATTCATTACGCTATGCCAAATTTCGTGCAAATCGAAAGATATATAGGGACTTTGGTACACAATTTACCTTAAATCGGACTAAAACATATATGGGAGCTATATCTAAATCTGGACTGATTTTCACGAAACTTGACACACATCATTCTAGACCTAATTCAGTACGCTATGCCAAATTTCGTTAAAATCGAAAGTTATATACGGACTTTGGGTCACCATTTTCATTAAATCGGACGAAAATATATATGGGAGCTATATCTAAATCTGAACCGATTTTCAAGAAACTTAACACACATCAGTCTAGACCTTATTCTTTACGCTATGCAAAATTTCGTTAAAATCGAAAGATATATATGGACTTTGGGTCACCATTTACATTAAATCGGACGAAAATATATATGGGAGATATATCTAAATCTGAACCGATTTTTCTCAATTTTCTCAATAGGGTTCGTCCTTGGGCCAAATAAGTGACCTATTCCAAATTTCATCAAATTCGGATAATAAATGCGACCTGTACTTTGTTTACAATTTAACATGGACAGACGGACGGACAGACGGACATGCGTAAATCGTCTCAGAAAGTGATTATTATTAATATTCTCAAAAGGAACCATCTTGTTTCCTTTTGCCTTTTGCACAAAGACATAATACCCTGTACCACAGTGTGGTGAAGGGTATAAAAAGTTCGGTCGAGATTTCAATAGAAAAAGGCCCAGATAGCAATAATTAACATGGAACTCTGAATTTTTGCACATACTTCTAGGATTTTTGCAAAAGGGTCCCTGAAATTTTACTTTTTTTAGGAATGTTGACTCATGATTCGTGTCAACAATTTTATATTTTTTATTCTCAATGGGTGTCAAATCTCACTACAAAAAATTATCAATATCGCTCCACGATATTGTATAACCCATATAACATTATTTCCTATATTCGGTATATTGGACATTTCAAACATCTTTATGAAACGTCAAGGTTAATTTTTGGTATGTTCAAGGTCCTAACCCAACATGAGGTTTATCCTGGAAGCCCCGATCCCCCGATATAAAACGTTCGGCCCGACCCAGTTTAACATAAAGGTATTGAGTACGTACGACCATGTGTTGTGTTTATCACAGTGACAAGAAAAATAATTTTGTCAACAAATCGAAATCGATTTTTTACATAAGTCGCCATACTGCGATATATATACATTTCTTTCCCCAGTCTACATTAGAAATTGCCCTTTTAAAAAATTATTCTTTAAAAAATCCACGGCAGTTGTTTTTTTGAAAAAAAAAATAAATAAAGAGCCATGGATGTTGGCTTTTTGATTCGTTAAAAACCATGCCTGTTGGCCTTTTGAAAAATTATTCCTTAAAAACCTCCCCGTTTTGAAAAAAGGCAGCCGTGTGCCGGAGTTTAAGGTGTTTGACTGTTCAAAATTTGTATTTTCATATTTTCACCAGAAACAATTATTTTCATGTCCTTCACTAATGGGAATAACTCTCTTGTCAAAAACCTTGGATTTTGCATTGGTTTCCGACATGTCTGACGTATGTATTATACGACTGAAATGTTTGTCATTTAAGTCACTATTTCTGACGGACCCTATCTGCAAATATATATGCGAATGTGCCCGACAGCAAACAGCAATCCAGCGTTATTCGTGGATGAATCACTTCGAAACAAATGGTCGTCTGTTTCTGCTGCATCGTAGGGCGATCGATTCTGATTAGAGTTGGGTAGTTCCGGAACGAACTAGTTCATTGGAACTTTTCCGAGAAAGGAACGATCGCAACTAGTACCAGCTCTTTAATTAATATAGTTCCTTTTTTCTTATCTCGTTTCTTTTTGATCTCGTTCTTTCTTCTTTTCCTTTTTTCTTGTTCCTTTTTTCTGATCTCGTTCCTTTATCATTTTTGCACAATTTTCAATTTTTGCATTTATTAACAAATCAACAAAAAGAACGATTAAAAAGAGAGAGATTCAAAGGAACTATAGGAGTCGGAAATATATGGAGCAAAGTAACTATCTGGAGCAAAGGAACTATTTGGAGCAAAGGAACTATAAAGAACAAATGAACTGTATGGAGTAAAGGAACTATATGGAGCAAAGGAACTACTTGGAGCAAAGGAACTATAAAGAGCAAAGGAACTATAAAGAACAAATGAACTGCATGGAGTAAAGGAACTATATGGAAAAAAGGTACTATATGGATCAAAGGAACTATATGGAGCAAAGGAACTTTATGGAAAAAACAAAAAGAACGTTGAAAGAGAGTGATTCAAAGGAACTATGTAAGAGTCGAAACTATATGGAGCAAAGGAACTACATTAAGGAACTAGTTCCTTTTTAAAAAAGGAACGAGAGAGATCGATCCGCTAAGTGAACTAGATTGCCCAACTCTAATTCTGATCAAGAGAAGACGAATCAAAACAGCGACTTGTGGGCTGACCAAAACATGGAACTGATAGGTCATACGTCCCAACGTTATCGCTAAAAGATCATACATTTGTGGAACATGCTCTCCTTAGGTTACCAACCGATGTAAACAATTAAAAAGTCGTGTCTTTTACTTTAGTCGCTGTTTCATCGGCACACGTTTTTACCCGGTAACTTATCATTTTTCTGTGTTCCATATCACATATATTTTTTCTATTTTAAAAATGTCCTGAGGCCATTGCCCAGTGTTCACTTATTAGAGGTCATATTTCATTTTCTATCAAATTTCAATGTCGTTAATTTTGGCACGTGTTAATTTATGCAACCAAATGATTTAAATTTATGTAGTAGTGGTAGATGAGTATTGCTCGAAGACAAACCGGCCACCAACCACCCAAAACATTCCAGTAATCTTGGATTTGCGATAAGATTATTGAATGTTTACCCCCCAATTCCTGACTTATGTTCGTTTGAGGAAAACATAATCAATTTCGACAACACCAAAAAAGATTATTTATTTCGATTTAAACAACCACCAACAACAACACCAAAACTACCACCACCTACATTTGCTTCCTGTACAAGGCCGAATGAATCAACCCGTGTGACATCTTAATTATATACAATTCAGGCGATAATAAAAACTAATCACCAACATCAAATGCTAACTTCGTGGCCGTATATCATTTCACGTGTTGGCAGTTAGGCGACGATGTTGATGTTAGTTCTCGACTCGGTGTACCTGTGATGAGTACATTTCCTGGTCTTAAGAAACGATTCATGATAAACATCTTGTCTCCCCTCTCGCTCTCTTCCTGTTCCCTTTATCCACACAGTTAAGGTTAATTCAATGACTTCCAACGACATATTCATCACCTTCGAGGTGGAAAATCGGTAGCAACACCATTCGAACAGTCAACAATGTTGCCGTTTGCTGGGTTTAGGCCTCGCACCAATCCAATGGTTTCATTCTTCATAAACCATTGGAACATCCATTAACCAGACCCGTATTGATTGATTACATCAGGAAGAGATATACAATTCCGCAGTTTACAAATCAAAATTAGAAAATGCAGAAGAAGACGTAGCATAAAAATAAGAAAGACTACCCATATAAATGTGGATTCAATGATGGCAGATTAAAGTTAAGTAAGTGAATGAATCAATGGATGGATGAATGAACCGAACTGCCAACAGCCAACATAAAAAGGGAAGGAAATGGCAAGAAGGCATTGAATGACAACGATTCCGTATTGTTGTTTTATTACTTACGATTGGTTGAGTATTCATAGAAATCACCACAAGATTCATAAAGATACACTTCCGTCCGTCCGTCCGTCTCACGTTTGTCTGTCGTTTCGCTTACCTCTGCCTGTCCGTATAAACTGCGGGAAAACGAATAAAACCCAATGATATTGACGTGAAAAGCAACACCATATAAAATATGTATTTCAAACGCCAACAAATATTTACTACTGCTGCTGATGCTGCCGGCCTGCCACCTTAGATTACCATCAACAACAATGAGTCGGACGACACATCACCAAAGCCATGTTCCAAGAATTATTGTATTTCCTCGGCACGAGGAAGATGCCAATAAAATGCCAGCCGAATGAAAAAAAAATGAAAAGATTTAATGTTAATGTTCTGCAAAGGAAGTCATAAAATGTTGGATTTCTTAATGCTTTATTAAAACTGAAAACACGACAAATAAAAATCAGCTTATTTACTTTCGTATTTGGCAAATGGAATTTCTTTCGTTCGTTCATATAAAATATGTACTTCGACTCGACCACAATTGCAGTATTTAAAATAAGCTCAAGGACAAAAACCGCACGAAGATTTATGCCAGGAATTTGTCATTAAATGGCAAAATATTCCCATAAATCCTGTCCGTCGATAGCAATGAAATATAAATTCCTGTAATCTTTTGTATTATTTAATAATAATCATCATCGTAAAAAAGGGGTCAACACGTGCGTGTGTGTAGAGATGTTCGTAAGACTGTAATTAAAACGTAATCGAACTTTATTAATGTATCATCATCTTTGTCATCTATATTTGTCATCTATATTTTAAAAATCTTTAGCAATATTTATGTTTGTAAATTAAAACAAATTAATAAATTTTATGACTGTCCATTATAAATTGTAAACACGATACAGGCCTCAGTTATGGACCAATACTCACGAAATTTTGCATGTAGAATGAGTTTTGCCAAAGAATACCCTTCGTTTTTTGTAATGATCTGTTAACATTTAGGGGATGTTATGGACCCAAAATTTTATTTTTCTCCCGTTTTTCTGGTCGCTCTAGAGTCCTCAATTATGACCGGAAGATCACGAAATTTTACACTAGAAACGGCAATCCGGCGAAAGAATAAGCATGACCATATTGATGAAGATCGGACAACATTTAGCGGGTCAAATGGACCGAGATTTTTTGTGTGAAAATTTACAAAAATTTGTAATCTGAGATGTTTACTCCTGAAGGAGACATCGATCCTAGAATTTGATAGTTTATCCAAGAGAAGTGGTTGACTTTAAATTGATACCAATTATATGGATGTATGTACTCGGATAGAGGAGTTATACTTAATTATTTACTATGTGTTATGACATTGTTTAGTATTAACCCTTTAGCCCCGAATTTTTTTCCGCAATCTTAGAACAAATTTCTGTTCACAGATTTAATGCAACTATCCTAAATAGGATATGCACAAAATTTGACATCGATATATCCTTACATTCGAGAGATACAGTACATTCTTTCGGAAAAATTAAAGTCCAATATCAAGAAAACCAAATGCAAAATCGCCAGAAAAATCATTTTAAATTATTCTCTACTAGCAAAGTGCCCGCTACTTCGTATGCGGAAAGGGGATACAAAAAAATATTTCATATGGAAATCGTGAATACCATATATTGTTCTAATTCCATCTCTATTCCTACATCTAATATTAAGTTTATAACTATTTAGTACTCTTCATACACATAAGCACTATTTTCCGAAATCTCTTTCTTATTTGCATTAGACAGATTAAAAATATATCAGAATTCCCATTATATATTTTAGCAAATACGTACAGGTTCCACATTTGCATTTTCAAAACTACCTCCACATCATCACCACAACTAAATTTAGTACCAGTTAGTAACAAAAACCCTTTGGTACTTCTTTCTAACTTTCCCTCAGTTACCCACATTCTAAATTTTAGACACATAAATTTGAGTCTCCAAAGTTTTTTCCATAGCTCAATACTACACTTCGAATGTAATCTAAATTCCAACTCTCAGAAGTCAACCAAATCCAAATTGTTCCAAAGTTAGTACTTTTCATACTCATAAGAAGGAATTTCTAAAACTACATGTATCCTACACTCTAACAGTAATCTTAATTCCACCAAAGTCCAAATTTTACCAAAATTAGTACTTTTCGTACAAATTTCCAACCCTCAATCCTGCTTCTCAATATTCCAAACCTGCTTTCAAATAGCAATCGTAAGTTCAAATTTAAGAATTCCAACTCTATATATTCACTGAATTGTATCAGATTTTGTACCATTCTGTACTTTTCCTACACTCCCACAGTAACCTTAGTTGCAACTTGCAGGATTCGAGTTCTAACCGTTCACTCTAATCCCATTGTACCAAATATTGTGCTTTTCGTACCCATAAGTACGAATTTCCAAAACTACCTCAGTCATGCACTCCAATAATAACCTTAAGTGCACATTTAAGGATCCCAGCTCTATCCGTTCACCAACATGCAAATTGTATCAAATTTAGTATCATTTATTACTTTTCGTAGACGTTAGTACGAGTTTCTAAAACTTCTCAATTTCACACTCCAAATTTCAGGATCCCAAGCCTATGCGTTCACATAGATCCAAATTTTACCATATTTAGTACTTTTCTTACTTATGAGTTCGAATTTTCAACACAGTCTCAATCCTGTACTCTAACAGTAATTTTATTTTTAAATATACGTTTTCCATCTCTATCCTTTTACTCAAATCTAAATTGTACTAAACTTAGTACCATTTAGTACACATAATTACGCATTTTTAAAACTAACTCTATGTCTCATCCTACAATCCAATCCTTAATTTTAATTCCATATTTTATGATTCCCGCTCACACAAAACGAATTGTACCATATTTAGTACCATTTAGTGATTCTCGTATCCATAAGTACGTAATTCCAATACTTTCATTCCAAATTAAAGTTTTCAATATCTATCCGTTCACTCAAATCTAAATTGTACCACATTTAGTACCATTTAGTACACGTATTACGAATTTTCAAACTGTTATATTAATTCATCCCGTTACACAAAAACAATTTGTAAACTATTTGATACAAGTTAGTACTTTTATCCTACACTCCCACAGTGATTATAATTCGAAAATTCTGGAGTCCAGCTCTATCCGTTCACACATAATTAAGTTGCACCAAATATAGTACCATTTAGTACACATAAGTACTATGCTTCCATATCTCATTTCTATATTCCAACAGCAACCATTATTCCAAATTTTAGGTTTCCAGATCTCTCCATTCACCCAAATCCAAATTGTACCAAATTTAGTTCAGTTTAGTACTTTTCGTACACATAAATACGAATTTCCAAAGATGTGTCTATAGCTCAATCTTCAACAGTTATCTTACTTCCAAATTTCAGGTTTTCAGCTCTATCATTTCAAGCAAAATCCAAATTGTACTAAATTGAGTACCATATAGAAATTTTCGTACCAGTAAGTACGACTTACTACTACGACTCCTAAACTACCTCAATCCTACACTCCAACAGCCATTTTAACTCCCAATTTAAAGACATCAGCTCTATCTGTTCCCGTAAATCCAACATGCACCAAATTTAGTACCATTTAGTACTTTTCGTACACATAAGTACGATTTAAAGCTACCTCAATCCTGTACTACAATAGTAGTCCCAATTCCAATATTCAGGCTTCCATCTCTATACACTCATTTAAACGCAAATAGTACTAAATTTAGTACCATTTTGTACTTTTTATATAAATATGTACTAATTTCATAAACCATTCCCATACATCAAGACCACTTCCCAACCTGTATTCCATGTAAAATTTCAAGATTCTAGCTATATATGCTCAATATATATACAATTAGAACTAATTTTAGTAAAATTTAGTACTTTTGGTACACTTATAGGTCGAATTTTCAAAAACCCTTTTGCACATCCTTCTAACTTTCCATCAGTGACCCACATGCCAAATTTCTAGCTCTTCGCGTTCGCCTAATACAAAGGGTACCATATTTGGTACATTTTAGTACTTTTAGTACCATTCTAGTTCGAATTTCCAAAAACCCAGCCTTATCTCACGCCTACACACCAACAGCAACCCTCACTGAAAATGTCAAGCTTCTAGCCGTTTGGTCTGGGCGATGATCTGTCAGTCACTCACTCACTCACTTAACACTGAACTCTTTTATATATATATAGATATTAAATTTTACAAGAATCTAAAATAATTCTGAGGGTAGAATTTGTACAATTTGAATACGAAGCGATTTAAATAATTTGGACTGTATACACAAATTAGTACTGTACACAAATTTACCCTCTTCTCTATATTGAAAAGCTCATAACTTTACCAACATTTTGAATTTTTTTGATTTTTCTTTTGATATGTGTCGTCCATAATCAGGTCTTGACATATGAAATCCAAATAATACATATCTACTAGCTGCATATAAAATATAAGCTCTAAAACATTTTGTTGCCTGTGGGCAACATTGGGCCACAAAGGGTTAATATTAACTCACTAGAGGGCGGAAATGCCGCTCTGATCACTTTAAGACTTTTCATGAAGTTCCGGTTATGGTCAAGGACGACGCCAATAATTTTCGGTGATGTTGAAATGAGATGACAAACTTTATTTTTGTCAGATTTGCTAGATTTGCTCCAGAGGCCATTTTTATATGCAGAATATCGCATATTTTACAAGGTGAAGGGGATCTAACCAAATACTTTGAATGTCAAATCAACCAAAACCTAAAGGGACCAAATTATTATTTAATGGCTGAAATATTCGCCTTGGGAAAACAAGATTTTGAAAATATGCCAAGGTTAAAGGCTGTTTCACATAGAATTTTGGGCAACCGTTCTATAGTGGCTACCGTTGAAAACTGGCCGATATATATCATTTTAAATACCAAACATACCAGAAGTAACATTAATATAAGTTCAGAATTTCTATCTTCAATATTGCGAGATTTAGTTTTTTACGCCTTTCTGTATTAATAAACAGTAAGGAAAGTAGTAAAGTCGGACGGGGCCGACTATATGATACCCTTCACCACTATGGGTATATTAAACAGGACTATTAGCATGAAATTGGATGAAATAAAATATGTTTTATTTATCTAAATGTGAATCTACCTAGATCTATCCATAAAATATTTACATGAAATCGGACGAAACTGTATATGGGAGCTATATCTAAATCTGGACCGATTTTCTCGAAACTTGGCAGACATCATTCTAGACCTAAGTGATTAGGCTGTACCAAATTTCGTGCAAATCGAAAGATATATAGGGGCTTTGGGGCACCATTTACATGAAATCGGAAGAAACTATATATGGGAGATATATCTAAACCAGGACCGATTTTCATGAAACTTTTCAGACATCATTCTAGGATCAATTAAGTACGTTATGCCAAATTTCGTGCAAATCGAAGGATATATAGGGACTTTGGTGTACCATTTACATGAAATCGGACGAAACTATATATGGGAGCTATATCTAAATCTGGACCGATTGTCGCGAAAGTTGGCAGACATCATTCTAGGCTCAATTCAGTACGTTATGCCGAATTTCGTGCAAATCGAAGGATATATAGGGACTTTGGGGCACCATTTACATAAAATCGGATGAAACTATATATGGGAGCCATATCTAAATCTTGACCGATTTTCTCGAAACTTGGCACACATCATTCTAAAACTAAGTCATTACGCTGTGCCAAATTTCGTGGAAATCGAAATTTATATAGGGACTTTTGTACACTATTTACCTTAAATCGGACGAAGATATATATGTGAGCTACATCTAAATCTGAACCGATTTTCACGAAACTTGGCATACATCATTCTAGACCTTATTCATTACGCTGTGCCAAATTTCGTGCAAATCGAAAGATATATTGAGGCTTTGCTACACAATTTACCTTAAATCGGACGAAGATATATATGGGAGCTATATCTAAATCTGAACCGATTTTTATGAAATTTTACACACATCATTCTAATTCATCCTAATTCATTACGCGGCGCCAATTTTCGTGCAAATCGAAATATATATATGGACCGTTTACATTAAATCGGGCGAAAATATATATGGGAGCCAGCAACGTACACAGGATTTCATTTCGGGGGGGGGCCCGGTAGTACAAAATGGAAAAATTCGCTGTTGCTAACATAAGTTTACTGTGAAAAAAAATCAATTCGGGGGGGGCCCGGGCCCCCAGGGCCGCCCCCCTGCTTACGTCCCTGATGGGAGCTATATCTAGATCTGAACCGATTTTTCCCAATTTCAATAGGGTTCGTCCTTGGGCCAAACAAATGAGCTGTGCCAAATTTCATCCAATTCGGATCATAAATGCGACCTGTACTTTGTTTACAATTTAACATCTACAGACGGACGGACGGACGGACATGCATAAATCGACTCAGAAAGTGATTCTATGCATATTCTCAAAAGGAACCATGGGTCTATCTCGATTATTTTTGCCTGTTACAAACATATGCACAAAGACATAATACCCTGTACCACAGTGTGGTGAAGGGTATAAAAATATACTATTGTACTTATGTCCGTTTGAATTTCGTTAATTAGATCACAGTTTTTGACATGAAATGTCTAACTTTTTGTGTGAACAGTAGTTTGATTAACCGAACAATAATCCAACAAAAAGTCAATTTCGATGACGATATGAAATTAAAAAAATTAAAAAATTTGGGCACCGCAGAAGATAACCGAGTGGTCCTATCTTGGAACAACGTTTGAATCAAATCGGACATTCCAACAGCTAGTTATCAGCAAATGTTGTCATTTTATGGAGGTGATACTAGATGATGATTTGCACCGATTCAGCCTTGAAATAGGTCTGGTTAAAATACAACAATGTGTCGATTTCGAATCGCATTGAGCTTCATACGAGATTTGCAAGTTTTCCACATTTAGAATCTTTGTGATCGAGGTACTAGAAGGTATGAACCGATAAACCCTTTCTTCAAACTTTGTAAATACTTTGTTAAAATCGTAGGCTGTGCACTCGTTTTAAATCGAATACTCCTTTCGCAAAATGTTTGCCAGTACCAGAATGAGTGGATCCATATTTTCCACCTTTAAACTTAATCTCTGTTTGAAACAAACATTACGATTTGGAAAAATTTAGACAAAATACGTATTTCCATCTCTAGGAATAACATGGACTACAAATTCTCTGCGACAGATTTGGTTAAAAAATAGCGAGGTGTATACCCATAAATGAGGGAGGAACTATGCCAAAAACTGAATCTATTTTCGTAAGTTCATGTCACAATATATTTTATCTTCGGTAGTTCTAAGTAACATCGGATGTATGTGACCACCAAGCTACTTACTGAAGCAATTGAAACAATGCTATTGGTTATCTTCCTATAGAATATTTGTAGAATGCCATCTGTACACATAATACATGTATCATGTCATCTGTCTAAGATATATCAAAAAAGGTTGTCTACCTTTAGACTACCTGTAAAACGTCTCCTGTATATTGAAACCCGTAGAAAGTATTATATCTATAGAATATCTGTAGAAGTCATTTTGGAAGTCATTTGTAGTCGTCTGTGTAGAAATTGGGCTCTAAGCTATTTTTTCGCAATTAAATCTATTTCGTCGATATTTGTAATTCTAAGAACTAATGCCGGCGCATTCTGCCCAATAAGTATTTCCAAATTTTTCTTTAAATAGCACAACAACTAGATTTTAAATTATGTAGAAAAAACAACTTTTGTTTAAATCTTTTTCATTAAACATTAAAATATTTATTTCTCTTTCATTTTTTTCGCATTTTTTCACATTCTTTTTTCATACATTTTTTTTCGAAGTACAAATCAGTTTCCAAAAAAAAATAAATTAAACAATATTATTATAAAATAAAAATACTTAATACATTTAAATAATTAAATTACAAAAAAATACAAAAAACTATAATTTAATTAAAAAATAAAATTATTTAAAAAAGAAACTTTACAATTATTTTTTTTAAATCATTACTATTGCAAATCATTTATCTTGCTCATTTATTCTTTTCATCTACTTCATGATGTTATTTTGTTGAAATTTTATAATTCTACGATTAAAACTTGGATTAAAATTGGAAAAAATATGTACTTATTTATATATTTATATTTATATTTATATTTATATATACGCATTTATTTATGTGTTTCATTTTTGTGAGAACATTATTAAAAACTACCATATCATTAGTTTTGTTTTTGTGGGATTTTTTGGAGATTTTTTTCTTTTTTATTAAAAATACACCTTGCAAAATGTATTACAATACCATATATATTCGTCCTGCACTTGTTCACAGACATTCTATATTTAACTTGTATTCTTTTTTTATATAGATTTTTTGTATTTATATTTTTTTAATTAAAATCTTATAAGAATTTTAGTTTTTTTCTATTTCAATGATTGTTTTTTTTTGTGTTTTTGTATTAATGGTGTTTTGTTGTGTGGAAAATAAAGTTAGGTTTTCTTCATTTCCCCAAAATTAGAAATCATATTCTCCTTTGTCGATTTTTTATCCGCATTGTTGTTTTTTGCCAAACAATTGGACATTTAGTAGTGAGAATTGCGGTTGTTGTTGCTGCCACTGACAACCTTGAAGTATTGCCTATCGGCACGACGAGAAGTATGATTTTTAGATTGAACATCACGCACTTTATTGGCGCGTTTAATGGCCGAACGACAAATTTCCTTACGCTCCTTTTTGGATTGGGTCTGAAAAAAAAAATGGAAAAGAAAATGTTATAAAAAAATATTTACATTTCGAAAATCTGTGGAGGGCCTTTGGTCAATAGATGTCCTTTTCCCATTGATATCGTATAAAAAGTTATCTGTCTACAGAGGGCTTGAATATCTTTATCTTGGCAATGAGGGTGAATATCTTCTGTCTATAGAAAATATGTGGAAGGTCTTCTGAAACCTTCTGTCTATAAAAGAACTGCAAAAAAATATTCTATCTATAGAAACCCTGTAAGATATCTTCAGGTCTGCTTTTAGAAGGCCTCATGATGACCACCTACCTTTAAAGGATGTTTTCTGTCTATCGGAGGACTGCTGATGTTATTCTTTCTATAGAAAACCTGTAGAAGGTCTTCAAATTATAGAATGTCTGTAGAACTTTACTCTCTAGAAGACATGTAAAAGGTCTTCTGTCTATAGAAGACCTGTAGAAGGTCTTCTGTCTATAAAAGACCTGTAGAAAGTATTCTGTCTGCATTCAAGTCTGCTTTTTGAAGGCCTCATGAAGTCCTTTAGAATGTCTTCTGCTTATAGAATATCTGTTGAAGAATTTTTGACTTTAGACGACCTGAAGAAGTCCTTCTGATTATAGAATATCTGATATTCTGTCTATAAAAGTCCGGTTGGGGGTCCTTCGTCTGTAGAAGGCCTGGAGAAGGTCTTCTGATTTTAAAGGACCTGAAGGCTTGCTCTCTTTTCTTTTAGAGGTCGTCTGTTCATAGAAAGCCTGTTGATTTTCTTCTGCTTATAGAAGACCTGAAGTAGGTCTGTGTATAGAAAACCTGAAGAAGTTTTTCTGTTTATATAAGAACTTTTTTCTATAGGAGGCTTATAAAAATCCTATGGCAGGTCTTATAACAAAAAAAAATTGAGAGAGGTATTCTGTTTATAGACCTGTATAATGTCTTCTGTCTTTAGAATGGTGTACTGAATATATATAGAAAGTGTTTTGTGTTTAGAATGGTGTGAGATCTTCTGCCTATAAAAGAAGTTTAGCAAATCTTCCTGATGTCTGTCCGTGATAGACCTATAGAAGGTATTTTTTCCATTAAGATCTGTGGACCATTGTTGGTATATGTAAGATCTTTTGAAGATTTTATTCCTAATGAATAACTCTCACGGGTCTTATATCTATAACAACCCTCTTGTATACATCTTGTCTCGTGCTAAGTCTTCTGTTTATATATTCGCTTTTCTTATTACCTTTTGTGCCGTACGAGCCATTAATTCCTGCTTCAATTGAGCAACACTTTGGCGATCCAAACGGAAACCAGCCGATGATCGCTGTTGAACAGCTTGGGAATTCTAAGATAATAAATAATTACATATTAATATCTCCAAATCTCTTTCGAACACCCGCAATCCCAATTTTCACACTTACCTTGCGTTGGGCATTCTCCTTATTGTTAGCCGACTTTCTATCCTTCTTTGTCTTCTTCACATCATCGAGATCAAATTCAATATAGCTTTCAGCTGTATCTTGAACCGATCGAATACTATGATACACCGACATGCTAAAAACAATAAAATAGAATAGGTTAGTATTACCCCATGTCAAATATTTGGAATTCTTTGTCGAATAACATTTTCATCATCTACACCATCATGTTATTTCACCCACCTTGGATGCTCAATCAATAGGTTCTCATAGGGTGAAGTTTCCATATTGATGGGTCCAATGGAGGTGAAACATGGTGGTGGTGTTACGAACCATGATTCGTCCATAGCCTTGGCATTTCCAATTCCACTCGCTGGCATGGCGGCCACCTTCACATTCTCCTGTTGGATAGCATTGGCGGCTGGCGGGACATACAGCGAACGGCTAATGCCGCCGGCATCAGCTGCCATCCCGGTATTTTTGCCATTGCGGCTTTCGTTTACTGTGCGGGAAGGGCTTAATGTTGATACGCTTAGACCGCTTGTGCGGGTATTAACGTTGTTGGAGCGGGATTTTTGCAAATGATTGCGTTGTTTTTGTGGTCTTGGTCCACTATAGAGGGAATGCGAATTGATATGTTGTTGGCGGCGCTGTTGGGCCAATGGACTGGGCGCTATGGTAGGTTGTTTGACCGATTTGACGACCTCAAGGGTTGGTTCACTTGTTTCCTTCTCGTTGTCGTTACGAGATTGGGAGACGTCCTCGTCGTCTGGAATTAGAAAATTAGAAGAAATGGTTAACAGTTTGAAATAAAAAAATATGTGTAAATGAGGTATAGAAAATTCCTATCTTTTGAAGTCCAATGGGAGATCTACTATATATGACAGACTTCTTATTATATATTATTATAACTTATGGATGACCTCTCGAAGATTTGTATGAATACCTTTTCTATTCCTTGAAGGTATTCAATCTAGAAGAACATATCGGGAGCTTTTATGTATTAAATATCTCTAGAATATAATAGAAATACTTTTCTGTCTATAGAATACCTCTTCTGCGTACTGAGAACCTTCTCCAATTTTTTGAGAAGGTCAGAGAAGGTCTTCTATAAATAGAAAATATCTTATATATATATATAAAGAAGACCTCTTCTTCTGTACAAAGGAGACCCCTTCTATCTATAGGAAACCTCTTCTATCTAAAGCAGACCTCTTCTATGTATAGAAGACCACTCCTATGTATAGAAGACCACTTCTATGTATTGAAGACCACTTCTATGTATAGAAGACCACTTCTATGTATAGAAGACCACTTCTATGTATAGAAGACCACTTCTATGTATAGAAGATCACTTCTATGTTTAGAAGACCACTTCTATGTTTAGAAGACCACTTCTATGCATAGAAGACCACTTCTATGCATAGAAGTCCTATTTTATGTATAGAAGTCCTCTTCTATGTATAGAAGACCACTTCTATGTATAGAAGACCTCTTCTATGTATAGAAGACCTCTTCTATACAATGAATATTTCTCCTATATATAGAAGTTATATTCTATATACAGAAGAACTCTTCTATATGCCGAAGACTTCTTCTATATACCGAAAGCCACTTCCAGATACAGAAGACCTATTCTATATACAGATATATATACCTCTTCTATACCGATGACCTCTTCTATATACCGAATACCACTTTTATATACCAAAGACCACTTATTTATAAGGACGTCTTCTTCTACCTACAGAGGGGGACCTCTTCTACCCTTTAATTTTTTATTTTTGTTTTTTTTCCACAGAAGAACTCTTCTATATGCCGAAGACTTCTTCTATATACCGAAAGCCACTTCTAGATACAGAAGAGCTATTCTATATACAGATGACCTCTTCTATACCGATGACCTCTTCTATATACCGAATACCACTTTTATATACCAAAGACCACTTCTTCATAAGGACGTCTTTTTCTACATACAGAAGGGGACCTCTTCTACCCTTTAATTTTTTATTTTTGTATTTTTTCCACAACTCACCTTCCTTTTCAACAATGAACCACTCGTCTTCGTCGAAATCTTCGTCACAACTATCGCTAGGCGATCCTGATGATTTTGTCAATGACTTTGTACTATCCGTCGATTTTGTGCTATTACTTCTAACTCCGCCTCCACCTTTACGCTTGTTCTGCTGACGGGTATTGTTACGTTTATTTTTGCCACGGCGTATGGCACGTGTATTATTGGTGACGCTACCACCGATTGCCGCTGCTCCCGTTACCGATGGCGTTAATGAAGTTACTTCTATGAGATTATCAACATCGACTTTGGTAACGTTCTCTTTAGTATCAACTTCGTTTGCAGTGGTTGTTGTGGTTTCACTCGGATTCGGATTAGTTGTAGTAGTATTCGAACCAAATAGATACGATGCAATACTACTCAACATTATACGAGCGAAGCGGGTAGGGCGAATGCGAGCTTTATAAAGCCTAGAAGAGCTCTAAACGTGTTTGGTTTAGCTTTTGCAAGAGGGCGGCTTATTATCACTGCTGTGTGTAGGAAGTTCCTTAAAGCTTTCGAAATAAATATTGCTTTTTGTTGAGACCAGTTTAGAAATTTCCTTCAGAAGGTGAGATTGCTTTGTAACTTCTTTTTGTTTTGCTATACAATATTTATGTCAGTCTTTTGAACTTTATGTTTCCTTGTAGCTCATCAACTGTAAATAAAAAGAGAAGACAAATAATAAATATCATGAAAAGAAAATAATATTAAAAATATATGTATTTTTGAAAAAAAAAATTGTTGTGCGCAGCAAATTGTGTAATTCGTGTGTTCTTGTATTTCGATATACAAATATTACATCACAAAATATGCCATAAATAATAATCCGTTTTTTGTTTGGCATGTCATTCAAATTCTACCTCAAACATGAGAGGCTGTCATCGTGTTATACACATGAACGTAGGCATAGTGATGTGCAGGGGTCTTAAATGTATGTATGTAATAAGGCATAACCCAGCAAAATTATTTTTTTATTTTTTAATATTTAGAATAAAAATTAACATTCATACGATATGTCATAGCGCATTCCAATTAAACTATTTTTTGTGCCTCAATGCATTTCTACAACCGATACGTGATGTGCACTCGGTTATGAAAAGTATGACTATTGGAATTTATTCCTTTTTTTGCTGGGATTACTACCTTTCCTACAGTTCTTTATTTTATTCCAACATCACGTGTGTGTGTCGGTTTGGTTGTTTTTTTTTTAATAATTTGCTTTGTGACTGTTGGAATCTCTGACGCTTTTATTTGCATATTTTGTTTCGTAATGTTTGTATGGGCACACATTTTGGCGTCACACAGTCTAGTTCGAATTTATTTATTTTTTCCAAAGACATTGTGTCACATATTTTTGAAACATATCATTACTAATAATTACCAGCATCGTGAAGTAATTAAAAATTTTAAAGGGGTCAATATTTCACATGAATATATATTAATGAGAGAAATAGGGAAGGTGAACTTTGGATTGTTACCGTCAAAGGGTTGGTGCCTATGCAAAGCCTACCAAAGTAGTTATAAAAATATTTTGTATAAAAAGTCCTGAGGACTTGTACTGAAGGCCTTCAATAGCTAATAAATAAAACATTTATTTATCTATTGAAGGCTTGATATCTATGCCAACCTACCAAAACTGCTCTAGAATATATTTTATATTTTCAGAAGCCCTGAAGAGAAGGTGGAGATTTTTAAAAATATTTTTTTCGAAGTAACAGCCAGATCTAGATTTAAAAAAATATATTTTTTCGAAGTAACAGCAATGCTTTGATTTTCAAAAATATTACTTTTTTATATCAAGACGTCGATTTTTAAAAATATATTTTTTGAAAAGTAACGACAAATATTTTTAAAAAAATATTTTTTGCAAGTAAAATATTTTTCCAATTAACAGCTTGGCGTTGGTTTTTATAAAATATATTTTTTTAAAACCAAATATTTATTATTGGGGAATGTATGGCATTGTCCGCCGAGTAGTAAGGCAGGGAAGACTATAGTTTCGGATCTCACCACTGATCCGCATCAGTTCCCTTAGTTTTTTGTTGGGATATTCTCCCCAGAAGCTATTTATTGTTTCTTTCCAAAAAAAAAAAAAAAACGTTCATTCCCAAATGTCTCCTGTGACAAATCGAAGTTCTTACGTTACCAGCGATACGACCTCAATGAGAAGTTCGTTTCGTAGGTGGCTGACATTTACAGACAACTACAATACATTTCCCAGTTCCCAAATAAGCTGCCAACACTACTGAAAATCTATTTTTCCAAGTTACTGCAAGGCGTAGATTAAAAAAAAATAATTTTTTGTAAATCAGTCCTGGTGGTTAAAGTTTTAAAATTGTTGAAATATATTGCTACTACCCCAGTTTCTTTGGTATCAGAAATGGGATTCATCAATTCCCGTTTTTGTATAGTCCCATATTTCGGTATTTTGGGCAATGTTTCTAACCAAAATGACTGTAATTTACTATTTTGTATTCTTAATTGGATTGTATTATGGTCGAGGCCAATTTTCCAACCTTAGAGTCACCTGCAATTTTATATTTCGTTTTCTCCTGGTAACAAACATATCAAAATAGTGTGGAGGGTATATCAATTTTGTCATTCCGTTTGTAACTCATCGAAATATTCATTTCCGATCCTATAAAGTATATATATATATTCTTGATCAGGGTAAAATTCTAAGACGATCTAGCCATGAACGTCCGTCCGTCTGTTGTAATCACGCTATCTTCTGAAGAAATTGAGATAGGCTGCTGAAATTTTGCATAGTGTTGTCTGCAGGCAGGTCAAGTTCGAAGGTGGAATATATCGGTCCATCGGTCCCATATAACAGTACCTCCCAATTTTCGATATTTTGGGTTTCTTGAGCGCGTTTTTCAACCGAATACGTTGAAATTTGGTACATTGAGTTCATATTGGGTACTACATGTCTCCACAAAAAATTATAAATATAGGCCCACTTTTTCTGGTTGCCCCCATATAACGGTACCTCCTAATTTTCAGTATTTTGGGGGTTTTGATCGTATTTTTCCACCGAATTGGCTGTAATTTAATATTTTGAGTTCTTAAGAGGCACTAAATGTCTCCACAAAAAATTATGATTATAGGTCAGTTTTTACGGGAATCCCCCATTAAGGGTACCCCCAATTTTCGGTATTTTGGGGTTTTTGAGCGCGTTTTTCAACCGAATTCGCTGCAATTTGGTATTTTGTAGTCGTATATGGTAATAAATCTTCCTACCAAAAATGTTTAATATTCGCCCTCTTTTTGGCGTAGTCCCCATATAAACCCCTTTTTATACCCTTCACCACAGTGTGGTACAGGGTATTATGTCTTTGTGCATATGTATGTAACAGGCAAAAGGAAACGAGATAGACCCATGTTTACTTTTGAGAATATGCATAGAATCACTTTCTGTCCGTCCGTCCGTCTGTTTGTCCATGTTAAATCGTAAAAAAAGTGCGGGTCGCATTTATTATACGAATTGGATGAAATTTGGCACAGCTCATTTATTTGGGCCAGGGACGAACCCTATTGAAATTAGGAAGAATCGGTTTAGATTTACATATATCTCCCATATATATTTTTGTCCGACTTTTAGCAAATGGGGCACTAACGAGTCAAATTTAGACCGATTGACATAAAATTTTGCAAAACCTATTGAACTTCGGATAGCCTAAAGTGTTCCAAGTTTTATTGAAATCGGTTCAAATTTAGTATAGGTCCCGTATATAAATTCGTCCGATTTTTAGCAAATTGTGCACCAAAGAATTAAAGGGTGCACTAAATAATTAACTGATGATTGTGGGTGAACTTGAGATTTTATCTCTCTATATACAGTGCTCGGTTCACATATAGACACAGATCATATATGTAAAGTAGTCCATTTTCAAAAATGCAAGATCTCTTGAATATAGCCAAAGTGGTAAAGGGTATCATATAGACGGCCCCGTCCGACTTTACTACTTTCCTTACTGGTTTACATATAAAGCGATCATAAACGATTTTCCTGGAGCAGTGTTCGGAAATTAGTTTCTTCTTAAAATATATTTTCTATTCAAAAATAGTCCGTCCGTCCGTCTGTTGTAATCACGCTATCTTCTGATTTTTTAACCGAATAGGCTGTAATTCAGTATTTTGAGTCCTTAATAGGTACCAAATCTCCCCACAAAAAATTATGAATATATGTCCATTTTTTCGGATAGCCCCCATATAAGGGTACCCCCAATTTTCGGTATTTTGGGGTTCTTGAGCGCGATTTTTAACCGAATTTGCTGCAATTTGGTATTTTGTAGTTGTTTATAGTAACAAATCTCCCTACTAAAAATTATTAATATAACCATATAACCCCCTTTTTATATTAAAATAGTTATCTGATTTGTTCCGTGTGTTGCGGTCAGGTAGTCGTTACGGGGAATAGTCAATTTTTACCCTACAAACCTATTTAAGCATTCCGCCTTCTAAAGATATTGTGATAAAAAAACTCAAACATAACGATAATGAAATATATCGGCAGGCATTTAGGCATCTCCTCAATATAGTGATACCTCCTGAAGGAACGAATTGAGATAAACGATTAAAATATTGGGTTCAAAATTGGCATGTACCGGTCATTGGTCAATATTGGTCCCCCTTTAGGCATACCCTCATATAACTTTATAATCTAAATTACAGTAGTTTAAGGATTTTATACTCTACCATGCGTTATCATTATCAGTCCACTTTTTGGATCTTACAGATTTTAGGAAAAATCCCCATTAAAAATTGCTGAAGTTTGTATTTGGTGTAGAATTATCGGTATATCGGTATATCCCCACTCTTTGGTGTGTTCCCTATATTTTCATTGCATGTATCTGTTAGTATAACTATGGTGGAGGGTATACAAAGTTCGGCCCGGCCGAACTTAACGCTTTTTCACTTGTTTATATTTAAATAGTTATCTGATTTGTTCCGCGTTTTAGGTTTGGTGCTAAGACTCTGTTGTAATCATTTCACCTGCGGAGGATATCGAGATAAAAACTAGAACGTAAGGTTCGATAATGAACTATAGCCGCAGGTTCCAGAAGGAGTGGACCGATATTCCCCATGTTCGAATTTGAACTAGGTTTGGAAGAAATAATAATATGGTCAAAGTTTGGATGAAATCTAATTTTTCTGAAACGAATTTGGTCCAAAGGAACATGGCGTCTAAAGTGTATACACCCTCATTAGCCATAAGGCTGAGGGTATAATTATCCATTAAAAATTTCTGAAATTTGTTTTATGGTTTACATAATCCGTTTTTAGAAATGTCGGTATAGGTCCACTTTTTGGTATGTTCCCTATATTTTCATTTCTAGTACCTGTCAGTATATCTATTATATCTTTCACTTGTTTTCTGTTTGTTTCTGTTTCTCTTGTTTTCTGTTTGGTTTAGTTTTTGCTATGTTCCCTATATTTTCATTTCTAGTACCAGTCATTATATCTATGGTGGAGGGTATCCATAGTTCGGCCCGGCCGACTCACTTGTTTTCTGTTATCCTAGTAAAGCTTGGTTTTGTTTTTAAGAATAAAAAAACAACTATTCTTTATTTGATGATCTCAGATCATGTATGTATATTTTTTTCATTTTGGCTACAAACATATAAAATAATGTCACCTTCATTTAATCACATATATAGGAAAAAACAAAGAAACAATAACAACAACTGTGGCAAAAAATAAAGTGAAATTTGTTTTCATTTGAAATTAATGACCGCAGTCGCTGCTGCAGTTTTTCGCTTGAATATGTGGAGAATCAAAATTTGTTTGTATAGAAAATAAATTATATATTTAGAAATAGTGTATTTCTACGAGGGTAATACACAATTTCGGGAACAGGGAAAATAAAATTTTTATATAAACCAAAATACCTACAGAAGGTATTTCATCTACATCAATAAGATATTGGTATATTCTTTATATAAGATGTTTATAGATATATGTAGGTATAATCTTAGGTATGTAAGACGTACAATAATCTTTGAACTCTCGAAGAGGCGTTTAAGTTATAGAGGGACTGCAGGGATTTTTTATACACGCCCTTTAGAGGATTAGCTTGCGAGATCTGATATCTGAACAGATATTCTATATATAAAGGATTAATAATTAAACTTCTATCTATAGAAAACTTATGTCAGTCGAAAACAAATTTCCATCAACTACTATTTGTTTACAATATGGGTCATTGCATTTTTGAAAAACAAAAACCAACAAAAGATGCCATAAGCAAAGACAATACGAATAATGTAAAACTAAAGCAAAGATACACACATAAAAAATACAATTCGCATAGAAATGCATGCCACACAATGGAAAAGTGCAGCAGCACTGGGTGCATGCAATTGCAATGCAATCACATCCCCAGAATTGGAGTCAAAAACGTGATTGAACAAAGGTAATTATAGTAGCAAAAAAAGCCAAAAGAGAATCAGAAAAACACAGAAGAAGCAATGGAAAAATCCGAAAAACTATTTCAAAGTATCCATAGCAGCTGTATGGCAAGCAATGCTGCTGCGATACAATTGATAATAAAGACAACAATGGAAAACAATAGTCGATGCTATTTTATGCAGTAGCATGGCAACACTAACGATGTGCAGTTGAGTTAAAACATATGGCAATGGCAGAGTTGAAAGATAGGTTTTTTTGGCGGGAAACTTGTAGCTAACTAAATGCTAAAAGGCATTTAAGATTTTTTCTTCAAAAGACATCAGCCTGCACAGACATCATTATCAACAGCATGACTATTTTACAATTGAACCGACCGACCGAACGACATACGAACGAACTAGCGAACGATGTGTGTCAATTGCCTGGCATGCTTTGGCAATAATCATAAATTTGCGATCAATGCACTGAGATAGCTATGAATAGCCCATAACCGAACCCATATTCATGCTACATGGCTACAATTTTGTTAAAAGAACATTGAAATTCTTCTTCGTCTTTTTGTTTATGTCTCTTAGTTTCTATTTGGCTACTGTATTTGACAATTTTTATTACAAAATGCAAACATAAATTTAAATGAACAAAACAAAAACCATCTCTTGATCTGTATATACGGGTTAAATCAATGCCAAATAAACACTGAACTTTCCCCCATTACAATAAATGACAGAAAAATACAAAAACAACAAAATCAGGCATCAATTGTTGTTGAACTTTGCTAATTTGCCATAAATCGTTTCATGTTCTTTGTTTTGTTTTGTGAAAAAAATATTCCCTCTATTGTTATTTTGATCGGCAGCCGCAGCAGACGACCACTAACATGATGGTCACACGTGATCTTTGAATGATCACAAAGTGAGCAGTGTAGTAAAACTAAACATCAACATCGACAAAAAATCGCACATGAAAGCAACAGACCGCATTCATTTGTCCATCCATCCCAACCCAACTAGGCCATTTGCCCCGATATACGTATCTAGAACGAATAACAAATTCATGTCAAATAAAAAAATTAAGAGAGAGAGAGAGAGAGCGATAAACTAAAACGCCACACAAAGTGATCGGTGAATTTGTAGGGTGTTCCGCATGAAAATTAAAATTGAAAATACGCATTAATTTTAATAAATATTTTAATCGAAAATCCTGAAGACAAAAAACTGCTATGGGTTTTAATAGTTTGAACAGAAGGTTTCCTATAAAAAAAAAGGATTTTTTTTAATTTCTATAAATATCCTTACTATAATAATTTTACTTTATATAGCAGATCGAAACTTAACACACAAGCTTTGGTAGGGACAGATGTTTAAAGGTACGAAAATCCCTATAAAATCCCCTCTATTTTTAACCTCTGAAAATTCAAAATGACTTCTTATATGGGAAATGTCGGGAAAGTGAAAAAAGGCTATTAAAAACCAGTAAGGAAAGTAGTAAAGTCGGACGGGGCCGACTATATGATACCCTTCACCACTTTGGGTATATTCAACAGATGAATCCTAACAGACGTCGCATTTTTAAAGGACCAGTAACATGAAATTGGATCAACAAACATGCCATTCTGCAACCGATACTAATTTTTCATTTGGCCAACACACAAGCTATATCTAAATCTGAACCGATTTCAGGAAACTTAACACACATCATTCTAGACCTAATTCATTACGCTGTCCAAAATATCGTGCAATCCGAAAGATATTAAGGGGCTTTGGTACAACATTTACATTAAATCGGACGAAAATATATATGGGAGCTATATCTAAATCTGAACAGATTTTCAGCAAACTTAACACACATCATTCTAGACATAATTCATTATGCTGTGCCAAGTTTCGTGCAAATCGAAAGATATATAGGGACTTTGATGCACTATTTACATTAAATCGGGCGAAAATATATATAAATCTGAACCGATTTTCAGGAAACTTAACACACATCATTCATTACGCTATGCCAAAGTTCGTCGAATCGAATGATATATAGGGACTTCGGTGCACCATTTACATCAAATCGGATAAAAATATATATTTGAGCTATATCTAAATCTGAACCGATTTTTCCCAATTTCAATATGAAATTGGATCAATAAACATGCCATTCTGCAACCGATACTAAATTTTTCATTTGGTCAGATATAGAGCTATATCAAAATCTGAACCGATTTTAACGAAACTTAACACACATCATTCTAGGTCTAATTCATTAAGCTGTGTCAAATTATGCACAAAGCAAATACCCTGTACCACAGTGTATATAGGGTATTTGGTGCACCAAAACCTTTAAAATAACAAAAATATATATGGGAGCTATATCCAAATCTGAACCGATTTCAGGAAACTTGACACTTCGATAGAAAAGTGCAAAAGGGCAAAATGTCGAAAATATGGACATTTATTGAAATTTGTTCCGTCAAAATGCTTTAATCATCTGAAACGTTAATGAACGCAATTAGAACCATAAAAATACCTTAAACTGAGCGTGATATTTAAATGGGGACATGTCAAAACATTGAGAGACGCCATTTTATACTAAATCTGGTGCGCTGTGCAAAATTTCGTGATAGAAAATCATTTAAATAGAACTCGTTGTGCTATCCTGATGACCAAAAACGAATATTTATTTTTTTCATTTTTTTAGTTAAATACGGAAGTAAATGCTAAGCATAATTCTTTTAATCTATATTTTAATCTTTGGAAAACAGAAGGAAATCGTTTCAAATTTATCTATGCTAATCTACTGACTTCAATCGACATTATACATTTTATTTCCAATATACATTTCTGTTCCTAAACTTCAACAAATGTCGGTTATTTTAAAAAGAACACGTTGTGCTATCCTGATGACCAAAAAACAATAGTTATTTTAAAAAGAACTCGTTGTGCTATCCCGGTGGCCAAAAACGAATATTCATTTGAATTATTGTTTAAAACAAATATCTGGAAATATTTCAGTTAAGCCACGCTTATTTTTATCCTTATTTTAGTTTACAGAAAACAGACAGAAGTCATTTCAAAATCATCTACGACGCTATTCTACTGACTTCAATGCACATAACATCTTTTATTTTTTTTAAATATATTTAAAATACAACTTCAAGAAATTTCATTTAATTCAAAAAGAACTCATTGTGCTATCCTGATGACCAAAAACGAATATTTATTTTTTTAACAAATATTTGGAAATATTAAACATACAACTTCAAGAAATTTCATTTAATCCTTATTTATGTTTATAGAAAACAGACAGAAATCATTTAAAAATTATCAACGCTATTCTTCTGATTTCAATGCATAAATTGTAGTTATTTTATAAATAACTCGTTGTGCTATCCTGATGACCAAAAATGAATATTTTTTTTTTAACAAATAGTTGGAAATGTTACAAAACAGAAATGTCACAGAAAACAGACGGAAATCATTATCATATTCTACTGATTTCAATGCATAAATTGTAGTTATTTTATAAATAACTCGTTGTGCTATCCTGATGACCAAAAATGAATATTTTTTTTAACAAATAGTTGGAAATGTTACAATTAAGCATGGAATTAATTGCTAAACTTATTTAGCCTATAGAAAACAGACATATATAATTTCCAAAATATCTACGCTATTCTACTGACCTCAATGCACATAGCACATCTTATGTATATAAGTAATTTCTGTTTCTAAAAATTCAAAAAATTTCATTAATTTTATAGAAATTCTGTGGTTCCTGTAAACTGATAATTGTATACAATTGTTCTAACGGTATTTATTAGCGGATATTAAATGATTTTTTTAATATATGGAAGTTGATTAATAAATTAAAATTAAATCGATCAAACAAAAAACAACTTATTTAAATTTCACAATTAATCTTCTATAACTTTTTTGTTAAATGGATAATGAAATTTGTACCCTGTAAATAATTTCATATTCACACCAAATAATTATAATTGTTATTTATGATGTTTGTTCGTTGGAGCAATAAAATTCAAAATTCACCATATTATATGGTGGTCTAAATCGCATTATTGCCAATGACGGTTATGTGTTTTGAATTTTAATTAAGCTTTTGTTTTAATTAATTATACACGAAGCTGATCACCTTTAATAATAAACAATTGTTTGGTCATACGAAACGAGTTGGATTTATTTTTTTAATTATTGTTTTTGTTTTTTTTTCTTTATTTTCAATTCTATAATTGAGTGTTATTTTGCAATTGATTATTGAAAAGAAAAACAATAAATAATAACGAAACACACATCAAATGACTTAAGATATTCTTTATCAATACTAAGAATTATAAAAAATTGTTTGCAAAAAAAACAACAACAACCACAACAAATTATAAACTGTGTTACCCCACATATTGAACAAATGCTATTAAGAAAATTAAGTATTAATGGTAGATAAACTCAACAACGTATACGAGTTTAGAACTTTTGTGTGTATGTAATTTGGCACCCCATTGTTTTTTTTTTTTTTTTTTTTTAATTTCTGAGTCATGGACTCCATTTTTATATTCTTCATTACAACATTTTCTTTGTCTTGTTTTGCAAACAAATTTAGAAAATTACGAATTACACAACTTACGTTTGAATGTCACGATAATAATCTATTAGTTGTTAACTCAGCAAAAATTTGGACTTACCTAAAAAGAGAAACACAAAAAAGGAGAACAAAATTAGAAATGTGTTAATAAAAAAGAAGCTTTTGAAATCCAAAAAAATGTTTGCTATATTAAATTTCATTGTTGTGTGTTTTTTGTACAATTAGAATGCCAGACATTATGGCGAGACACATATTTGTAGTTAAGTTTTTTTTGCAAATATTTCACATTGCAGTGTTTTTCTATACATCACTTAATAGGGAGACATTATTTGCTTTTGTTTTTTTTTCACAATTTTATTAATTTATAAATATACAGTAGATTGATAAGAGCAAACAAAGGTTTTTTTTATTTTTTTTATAGAATTGGTGTATGAATGTCAATTAAATGTTGATATATCAAGAGATTCTAGAGTTTGCGAATGTCTAGATATGAAATATCTGAATTGTCAATTGGATAACTTTCATACCCTGAGAGTTATCCAAGAGTTCGTAACAGAAATAATAATTTGTCCCGGAACCACCTTTGGGTAGACTTGTGGTAATTTTGAACCGAACTTATCATACCCTTTACCGTGGTATAGAGGTTAGAACAAAATAATGAAATACTGTTAAAATTATTACATACTGAGAGAATTCGATGCTGGTTACCAACAATAAAAAAATTCGGTCGATTTCTTCAAGCAATTGCGGTTCCACGATTTTTTCGTATTTGAGGATTTATGACACACATACAGATTTAAGGCAACCGAATGGACCGTAATTTGGTATTTTCGATTTAATAGGGTAGCAAATTTCCCTACCGAAAATTATCAAAATTTAGTCTATTCTGAGACTTATAGTAAAACTGAATGGCGAACATTTCTGTAGAATATTCTGAGCAGCTTTAACCCCGTTTTGAATGAGTTTCCTGGAAAAAGGAAGCGAAAAGACCCCTTTAATGAGTCGGTTGAGGGTTAAAGTTGCATACCAAAATATTCCTCGATATTTTGTCAGTAATATTGCCGAAGACACTATATACCTAAAATGCAAGGATTTCAAGGGGAATATTTCCCTTCTTCTGTTTTTAGCCCCTCTTTCATAATCTGTTGGAATTTCTCGGTAATTATTTTTTGTGTTGCACAGTGTTATGATAGTTTAGTTTCCGATCTATTCTAGCAGGATAAAAAATTGGCGAAAATTGGAAATAGCCCCTATATACAAGACCCCAATTTCAGAATTTTTGAAAGTTTTGGACACATTTTTTAATCAATATTATACCCTTCACCATAAGGTAGAGTGCCTATTAAATTTGTCGTTCCGTTTGCAACACCTCGAAATATTGACCGGAGACCCCACAAAGTGTATACATTGTTGATCAAAATAAAATTCAATGTCGATTAACGCATGTGGGTCTGTTGAAATCACGTAAGAGATTGCAATATTTAAGAAGTTTTGCTCAGACATTGCTAGTACGCCTAGGATGTTTGATACTGCAAATGGCATATATCGGACGTTTTAGTGTAACCCCTATATAATGGTACACCAATACCACCCCCCCCCCACCCAATAAATTCGGTATTTTGGCGATTTTGTACACGTTTTCTTTCAGAATTGCATGTAATTCATTTTTCTCGTTTTATAGCCCACAACCGTACCAAAAATTATTAATAGTAATCTAAGTTTCAGGGTTGCCCCCATATAACGTATCCCCTTAATATTCGGTATTTTGGGGTTTTTAGCCAGATTTTGTTACCGAATTGGCCAGTAATTTAGTATTTTGGGTTATCGTTGCGTAGCACAATACCGTACCATTATTAACATTGACCCAATTGTCAGGGTAGCCCCCCATATAACGGTACCTGCCAATAATCCCCCAATATTCGGTATTTTGTGGATTCCGCTGTAATTTGGAATTTTGTCCGTTTTATCCGTAACAAAAAATGTAAATGTTGACCCAATTTTCAGTTACCCCCATATAACGGTACCTCCCAATATTCCGTTTTTTTTTTTTTAGATTTTGGACAAATTTTCCACCGAATTGAGTATAATTTGGTATATTGAGCTCTCATTGGGTAGCCGTATCAAATATTATTAACACGTTGACGGACAGTAGAAACAAGTGAAATTCGAAAACATGACACTAGGCTTCTACTTGTACGCTGGTAAATGCACATTTGTGCTGCTACAGCCGTCATGTCACATAGTGAACTTGAACTTGACCGCTATAGACGCAACTGTCCGTCAACGTGTTAATATTGACCCATGTTTCAGGGTTTCCCCCATTTAACGTTAATTTCCAATATTCGTTATTTTGGAAATTTTAGTCAGATTTCCAAACCGATTTGGCTGTAATTTGTTATTTTATATTCTCATTGGCTTTCTAATCTCACTACCCAAAAAATATCAATGTTGATCTCCATTTTATTATAGTCGCATATAACAGTTGCCCCACTATTACATATTTTGAGAATTTCAGTAATATTTTTCTCACGTATTTTTCGGGTTCTATCATAACATTGTCCTATCATAACATAAGTTTTCACCTGGGAGCCCCTATTAATTTTAGATATTTTAATTTTCATCCTCATGGTTGAGGGTATTAACAGTTCGCCCGGGTAGAATTTAACATAGTTTTTACTTTTTTTGACTGCAGTGTAGTACAGCTCCATTTTGGGTCTAACTGTATTTAATCTACATACTTGTCAGCATACCTTTGGTGGAGGGTATTATGGTTCGACCCGCCTATTTTCACTTTTTTGACTTCAAGCTACAATCAGGTTATTATTCTTCAAATTTATTTTATTTCGTAATACCATTACCCTATATTCAGGCAATTCGCCGTAATAACATATCATTTTAGTTGACATGACATTTCCGCAACCACAAACCTCACCCCCCAGAGACATATTATCAACAGAGAACAGAGCAAACAATCAAATATGTTTCTTTTCATTTGTTTGTTTATGTTTTGGCATCTGCAGTAAACTGTGGGAAGCAAAAATTATTCTAATAAAATTCAAATAAAATCTTAAAACCTAAATTTTATTGGCATAAAAATTCTTCCTATAGAATCGCTTCTCATTGGATAACGTTCCCAAATAGAGTTCGAAAAACTCTCAGCCATTAAACGGCTCTTAATGTCGTTATCATAGAGGTCCATTATGACTTCAAAACAATTAAAATAATAAAAGTGTCATTATTCGTATCTTCCATTTTCTGATTAGAGTACAATTCTATGTTGATTTTCACAGGCCTACCGGTCTAAATCTGAAATATGTTAATACTCCTAGGGTAGCATTGCCGTTCATATATCCCCCATAGTCATACATAATATTAAGTCTATTGTTTATTACACAAATTTTGCACCTCACTGTATTGTATATTTATTAATGTATATGCACCTGTATCCCAACAAAATGTTATTTGCTATTTGTCCTATTCCTTTGTTTGTTTTTTTTTTCGAATGACATTTTGCCTTTGGCGGATTGTGATCGCTTGGTTGGCTTTCTTCTTCTTCTTGTTATTATTATATGTTTTTGTTTTTGCATTTGTTTGTTACTGCTGTTGCCATTCAAATTGTGTTTTGGTTGGCATTTTAAAGACAACAACAGCAGCACCGACAGTCAGAATTCATTAAAATTATGTAATATCATAAAGAGCAGTAGCAGCAACAACAACGACCAGCAGAATGATAAATTAATACCATAAAAGCAAGATTTTTATTTTTGGGATTTAAAAGAAGAAAAAGTGTGCTGTCAATTTAGCTGAATGCAAGTGTTAATTTGTGTAATTGTGTGTATGTGTACGTATACGTGTAGATATGTGTGTAATTCTCGGACCATATTCTTTCTAATGCTTACGTCAATATTAACCTTGAAATAAAAGTAGAGACCATTCACAATATATATACACGATGACTACCACCAACAGCAGCAGCAATAAAACATTTAAGCCAAAATAAGAAGAATCTCATTCTCTATTTGCAGGCAGCCAAACTGCCTGCCATCCCTCTTATCTTCCTTGTTGGCCTGGCTGGTTGAATGCTCGAATGCATATACTAGAATATATCATTGTGGGTGTGTCAGTGTGAGTTGGTTTATGGTGCTTTATTTTCATGGGGATATTTTTTGCTGTTATTATTTTCAATGAACAATTTCTAATATATAAAATTATTATAATAAACAATCAGACCCGAACACCTTTGCCACAATTCGAAAGACATTTTCACATCATTTACCACCAACCGCCATGGTACATATAGTCAAACAACAACAACACTAAACAAAGGTTTTAGAGTTCTTTTCCGTTCAAACTAAAAATAATTTGTTGTCATTGGCAACAAAATAAACAACCACAGTTGTTGTTGTTGCTGTTGGGCTTTCTTCCTCGGTTCCCTGTTTTTCTTTTTTTTCTGGTGTAATTCATTGGACCATGAATTCTCTCGGCTAGCTACAACAGGTTTGTAAATGGTTGTTTAATTTATACTGATATGTAGGTATGTATGTAAATGTGTACAAAGCGTACCCCTTATTTACACTTGTGTTGTAATTAGTTTTGTTATCAACCTCTTTAGCCTGAAATTTTGATAACTTTTAAGAAGCAAATATCAACTTATAGATTTATATTGAAAATCTTTTTATAGATTATGCGGGAGAAAATGGTGCTGGTGTTTTTTTTAATTCTTAACATGAAATTTTGATAACGTTTATCACATAATCCAGTAGTTACTATAAATTTCTTTGATAAATATATTCTTAATATTTATACTCTACACAAATATGTTGTCAGGGTATTATAGCTTTGTGCAGCCCCAAAAGTTTGTAACGCCACGAAATATTGGTTCTGGTGGGTCACCTTTCAGCATACCGATCGTCATATCTCGACTAGCTGAGTCGATCTAGACATGTGTGTCCGACCGTCCGTCCGTCTATCCATTATAATTTGTAAACACGATACAGGCCACAGTTATGGACCAATCTTCACGACATTTTGCATGTAGGATGGGTTTTGGTCAATGCAGACCCCTATTGTCTTTGGTAAAGATCGGTTAATATTTAGGGAGCGAAATGGACCAAATACTTAATTTTTGTCCGTTTTTCTGGTCGCTCCAGAGGCCGCAATTATGGCCCGAACTTCACGAAATTTTGCATGGAGACCGGGATCGGGCTAAGGAATAAGCATGCCTGTTTTTGTAAAGATTGGTCATTATTTAGCGGGTCAAATTGACCCTGACTTTTGTGTGAAAAATTACAAAATTTGTATTCTATGGCGTAAATATTTGCCTCTGATGGAAATATATCCGAGAAGTTGATAGTATATCGAAGAGGAGTGATTGACCTTTAAATTAATACCAATTATATGGTCGTATGTACTTAGATGTAAGAGTTACACTTAAATATTTACAGGTGCTTACGTACTCAGATTTTATTTAGTAACCCATTTTCACACTAGAGGGCGGAAATATAGCGCTGATCGCATTGCAATTTTCCATGAGGTTCCAGTTATGGTCAAGGACAACATCTATAATTTTCGGTGATGATCAGATAATAATTTTGGAATCAAGTGGACCGAAAACTTAATTTTTGCTGTTAATAACTAATCGGGCAAGAGGGTGCAATTATCACGAAATATTGTCCAGGCTATTGAGGGAATCGTTATATGGGGGCTACCCTGAAACTTGGGTCAATTTTAATAATTTTTGGTACGGTTGTGTGTTATACAATGAGAAACCAAAATACCAAATTACAGCCAATTCGGTTGGAAAACCTATCTAAATTTTCCCATAATACCGAATATATGGGGGAGGATATCGTTATATGGGGGCTACCCTGAAACTTGGTTCAATATTAATAAATTTTGGTACGTATATGTGTGAGAAGCAAATTCGATTGGAAAACCTGTCTAAAATTCCCGCACTGCTGAATTTTGAGTGTACCGTTATATAGGGGCTACCCTGCAACTTTTGTCAATATTAATAATTTTTGGATATGTGTTATTCAATGGTAAAAAAAACCGATCAAAAATACCGAATATTGTGGGATACCGTAAACCGATATATGCCATTTGCAATACCAAACATTCTAGGAGTACTAACAATATATGTTCAAAACTTCCGAGCTCTATTCTAAATATTGCGAAATTTATTGTGATTTCAAAAGACAGCATGTCCGTCTAGAATTTTATTCTGATTAAGAATATATACTTTGTGGGGTCTTCGGTGAATATTTCAAGGTGTTGCAAACGGAATCATAAATGTATTCCACCTTATGGTGTTGGGTATAAAAAAACACCTAACCTCATTCGTTACCCCCATATATCAAATCGTGGACCCACACTTAAATTGTCTGTTTACAGTTTTTTATCCTCTATATGCTTTATATCATTTTTGGACCATGAACTTATTTAAGATAGAGTGGCACCTTTATATAAGAATATCCCAAGACATAATAGGGGGAATTCAATTTTTCCGAATAAATTGATCCGTAAAATATTTAGCCAAGGTGGCTTAAAAATTTTTTCCTTAATTTAATATATGACCAGTTACCATAAATAAAGAGGAAATAAAGTTCGATCGCGCCGTTCTTGTTATACTATTTATTATTGGTCCAAACCGAACATAATAATACCTCTCCATTCTGGATAAATGTGTAACTTAGAACCGTTGAAAAAGACAGACAACGAATATCTCTAATCAAAAATGTATATGTACTGCAATATGAAGGCTATATTAAATAGTGAGGCATGTATCCATAAAACACCATTTTTTTGGCGAGGTAACTACGTACTTTCAAATGCAAAATTCTACATGGGTCCTATGTAGGGATAAGTAAATCGACTTTCGACTAATCGATTAATCGACTTTTTGTATTGAAAAAACTAAAAGTCGAAGTCGACTTTTGACCTTCGAGAAAATCGCAAAGTCGACTTTTCAAGATCGATTTTCTTCATAAATTCTTGGTTTATTATCACAAAGCCGAAATTGTCACAAAATTAAACATTCCAGAACTTTTTTCATCTATCGACAACAATTCTTATAAAAAATTAAATTTTTAGTCGATTTTGCTTTAGTTGGTAAAAGTCGAAAATCGATTTGAACAGGTTTTACAAAGTCGAAAGATAGAAAAGTCGAATTTTTAGTCAAAGGAAAAAATCGAAAAGTCTACAAATCGACTTAGACGACTTGGAGATATTTATTATTATTAGTTTTTAATTTCATATTTATTTATTTTATTTTTTTAAAAAATGATGAAAAACCTTTTTTAGTTCGAAAAAAGTATCTTCAGATGTATTGCCTTTATTTCAAGTATAACACTTGTTGTCTTCAATTTCTATTATATTTTTGCATGCTACAAAAATATTAAAAAAAATACTTTATTTGTTCCAGAGCATACTAGAATTGAATAGTTTTTTTTTTCAAAATAAAAAAAATATATGTATATAAAATTTCACAATATAAATATTTTAAATGGAATATGACATATTGCAAATTACATCATATTGCGATGAAAATTATTGTCACTTCTATTTAATTTTTGTATTTTTTTAAACATATTTTTTAACATTTCATGTTTTTATTTTGATCACAATACTGCTTCATAAAATTATTAATCAGATCTAATCTAAGTTTAACACTTAAAAAAATTCACACAAAAATACATCTTTTTATTACCTTATCCTGCAGAATGGGAAAACGATATAACACTTTTTTGTTCGTTTGATTCACAGCAAATAGACACAGAGTTCACAGAATCTCAACGGAAGTAAGTAAATACCACAGGTGTAACACAAATGGGGAGTATTTTTATTTGGTATTTGGTAGACACGGATCGATTCGATTTCAACAGAAATTCAAACGAAGCAGATACACTGGGAGCGCACGATTTACGGTGTTATAGACAAAAAGAGAGTTAAAGCGAACGCGAACGTGCGAACGAGTGGTGGTGGTGGTGGTGAAAAATATCACAAACGATATTGCAAAGTCGACACTATGTTGCCAACTAAATTCACAGCTGCTACAGCTGAAACGTTCAAGTCCCCCAACAAAAACAAAAAACACACAGCAAACACACAAAACAAAGTCAAAAGCAAAGGCACAAAAACACACAATGAAAAAAAAATGTAAACACAAACAAGTAAAATTGCAGCTAAAAGCAAAAATAGCAACAACAACAACTACAACTACTGCATGAATAATATAACCAATTATTTGTTTGTGGTGTTGTTTTTTTTCTTTTCTTTGTTTTTGTTTCTATTTGGGTTTGTTATTGTTTAATATATGAATAAAAACAAAACGAACCAAAACAAAAAATGTATAGAAATAACAACAAAACGAAAACAAAAACACATAAATAATGTGTAAAGTATGTACATACATATAGTATGTATGTACATGTGATGATTATTATTATAATAATAATGTGTCTTCATATGTATATATACATATATGTATATCTGTATATACAAATGAGTGTATTATAAACGTATGTATATAGCTTATAATGACAATATATTTAGTAGCGTTTAAGAGGGTAATATAGTTGTTGTTGGTTGGGTATGATACTTGTATTTATATTACCCACTGATGCGGGCGGTTATAAGAAGTGTTATAAAGAATAGCAAAAAATATTAAATGGTATAAATTATCATACCAAGATTTAATACTCCATACCAAGTTTTTCTGTTTGGAGTAGATAGTTAAATTGCTCCTATTTATAGAAATGTTAAAAAATGTCCTCTATCCAAAGGAATAACCTCTTTAGCTTAGATGTTTTTAAAAGGTGTTCTATATACAGGTGTTCTGCAGTTTCTATAGAAACTACTTGCAAGATGGAGGACTCAGAAGTTCAAAAAGTGATGGCAAGTCTACATAGAGTTACAGAAAGTCTATGGAAGGTATTCTACACACAGAAAAACTCATGGCACAATGAATAGGTAGTCCATTTAGAGCAGCTGATGTCTTGATTAACTGTCAAAGTGGTCAATTTTACTTGAATTCGATGTGCAATGCTCCCAAATTTTTGAAATATTATAAGGAAAAATTTGACAGATAATCGAGACAAAAAAATGTGTTTGATTTGATACATCACCTTATTATTGCATTATGAGAAAAACTATAAAAAGTCTTCTCCGCAAGGAAGTCCTTATATCGATACAATCCCTAAACAAGATAATATATATTGGACCCCAAAGCATATATTGTATATATAGAAGAAGTGCAGAATTTTCTTCCCACTTTGGAAAATCAGGAGAAGCTTTTGTATAGTCTAGATAGTCTTCTGTCCAAAAATAAAGACTTCTACCTAATAAAAACATGCTATCTTCAATCTATATCTACAAAAGTGCTGCATAGGATCTTATATCTAAAAAAATAAGAGCGGGACCTACTCCAAACGCAAAAATTTAATGGAAACAAATAAAAACGTTATTAAGTTCGGTCGAACTTTCTATGCCCTCCACCCTGAGGTGGATATATAAATTGCGGCGTATACCATGGTAAATTTTTTGTGGGACGATTTCGGTTTAATACCGAATAATGGATATTACTATTTTTATTGGAAGCTATCCCAAAAAGTAGACCGTAACAATTATTTTTGGTAGGTAAATTTGCTACCCAATGTGAACTCCGTGTACAAAATTATAAGCAATTCCATCCTAAAAAGTAGACCCATATCGATAATTTTTGGTAGAGAGATTTACAAACCATTGCAATGTCAAAGTGCCAAATAACAGCTTAATATTCACAAAATACCGATGATTTGGAGGTTCCGTAATATTGGAAGCTATCATAAAAAGTGGATCGATATCGACTATTTTGATAGGAGGAATTACTACACCATACAAAGTCATGACGTGCCAAAAATTCCTCTATCTCTATCGTAATTTCAACAGACGGCCATACTAAAACGACATAGAATTTTATTCCGATCAAAAATATATACTTTATGGTGCCAGCGGTGAATATTTCGAGGTGTTGCAGAGGACGACTAGCGAGTGACTTCTTCAAATAGAAGACCTGAAAAAGAATTCCTTATATAGCAAGTTGTCCTTCCTCTAAAGGAAGCCTGCGAAAGATTTTGTATCTGTATAAATTTTATCTGTGTTCTAATCGTAAACGACCTGCATAAAGCCTTTTATTCATAATGGACCTTTTATATATTAAGGTCTCCCATATAAACAGCATTGCAAGAGGTCTTCTATCGACTTTTTATCCTCAGAGAAAAGGAAATACCAAATTACAGACACTTAAGAATGGAAATTGTGTCTAGCAACAACAATGTACATATATATGGGGGCTTGGTCACAACATGGACCTATATAGAAAATATTCTGCAAAAAATGTTCTAATCTGAGAAGAGCCACAGAAGGACTTTAAAAAATGTTTAAAGTCTAAAAAAATACATTTTTTCCTCCGAGAAGTTTTTGACACTTGAACATTTTATCTAGGTCCTTAAATATACCTATATTTGTGAGCTATGTCAGAACTTGAACCATTGAAATATTACTGTCAATATTTGTTTTATCTTCGGAAAATACGAGATGCCAACTTATAGTCATATCGCATGGAAAATGAGACTAGAACCACAAAAATGCTTTAAACTATATTCAACATTTTCTAGGTAGAACTTTTTGACTCTCCGACAACTCCTCAGTATCCCAAATTACAGCCCCCTTAAGTTGGCCAAGGTCTTTCTGTAAGGATTATGGGGACCTATATTGAAAATTATGTGCAAGGAGGGTTTTTCCCCTCCATGAACCTGGAGTGCAAACTTCCAACCTCTTTGGTTATATAACGCGATGATGATGTTTTAGTATAGTATACAAGGGTATATATGACAGGATAAACAAATTACACATACATATTAATTCTAGGGATACGCAGTCGAAAAGTTCAGACTTTTCGATTTTTGTCTCTAACCACAGGTCTACTTTTCGATCTTCCGATTTTATGCAACCTGTTCAAAATAGATTTTCGACTTTTAGCAACTAATGATAAATCGACTAAAATTTGATTTATTATAAGAATTATTGTCAACAGATAAAATAATTTCTGGAATCAGTAATTTTTAGGCAACATGGGTTTTGTGATAATAAAAAAGATTTTCGAAAGTTGATATTGAAAAGTAGAGTAGTAGACATCTTCACAGATCAAAAGTCGACTTCGACTTTTTGACTTTTCTATGCAAAAATCGATTAATCTATTTGTCGAAAGTCGATTTAATTATCCCTAATTTATTCCATGTATCCGATTGCATTTCAATAATCATTGACACTTTTATTCCGTATAATAATTTTTGTCTTTTTATTATCAACATGATAATGATAGCCTTTATCACTGAATTTTGTTCCACTGACCCCATTTCAGTAGTCCACCTATATTTATTTATTTATTTCTGTTCCATTACTGTTCGAAGAACAGTTCAATGACCTTCTACTACGTTCGAAAAAATATCTGGCAAATTTCATTTGCCACCCTTATCTCTCGGTTTTATGGGTTTCATAAAACGCATTTTAACTGGAATTTGTTAGCATTTAAGGGTTAAAACGTAATGACAATAGGTTTTTTTATTGTTTCTCCTTCCATTTATTCACTGCTGGTTGTTAAATTTTGTAGATTTTAACAGGGATTTCTTTTTTGGGTACTAAATGATGTGAAAGAACAAAAAAGAAAAGATATAGAGGGTGTGAAATAAGCATCCCATCAAAGTAATGGATATTCTTTCGAAAGAAAAATAAAAAACTTAGCTTCTGATATTGAAAGATACAGAGAATAATGGGAGAGGCTTTGAGATCCTACAATCTATAAATCAATGTAATGGACATTTTAAAAAATAAATAAGTTTATACTTTGAATTTCTGTTTTTAAATGCCAATAGAAGATTTTTTATATGTGTTGGAGTAGTTTCACTGCACTGACATTTCCAACAAATTTTGGAATTTTCTCTCCCACATTTTATTTTGTAAAATTATTTTCTGTGTAATATTTATCAATTTATTTTCTGTGTAATATTTATCAAATGGCATGTAAACCATCATTAGTCCGAAGGTAAATATATTTGGTCTGGGTTACCATTGTCAATAAACAAGTGTAACTTTTATTTGGAAATATTTTCTCCACAACGGATATTGGTTTGACAAACATAAGATGTACTAATACTGCCTGAAGTGAAAATCTCATAGAATTGTAACTGGAGAAAAACATAACAGAATTTTTCGTTGTAAAAGCCAGAATTTCTCGGAAATATGTGAAAGCGGAAATGGTGTACCATATGCCTCACTAATATTGCACTTTATTTAGAACATTTTCCAATCAGAATGTTTATTCAAAACTTTTATTAAACCGATTCTATAAATTCTTAATTATCAAGACAGTAGACTTTACTCGTTTCGAAGGTACGTACTTCCCAAGCGAACAAAGCGTAATTTAGTATTTGAATTTCTTAAGAATTTCTAAGAAATTTTATCTTTTTGAAATGCTATAATATATTTCGGAATTTTTGAAATTTGCAAAATATCATAGAATCGGCCAAACTTATATAATATGAGCTATATCTTAAGTAGAACCGATTTGAAAAAGAATTACAAAAACATTCACATCCACAAAACACTGGTTGAGTATTAAAAATGCCTAAATTCGGTCGGTATTCATATATAGGGCCTAGGTTAAAATCTGTAGCTAGATTGAAGAAGGTAGTTTTTTATACCAACTGATGACGAAATACTAAATTATAGACACATATTTTGGAAAATTCGTGCATGACTTCCACGATACAGACTTTCCGAATATGGACTGACACACTTTATAGGCCTATGTCAAAATACTTCTCTATATCAATTTTTTTCGAAATGAAAACTCCCTCGATCATTTTTTTTTAATCCAGAAATCAAAATGATGGGGCCTTATTTAAACACAAACCATTATTGAAAACGGTTCACCAGCCACCAAGAACTTAGGAGGCCAAATCACAGTCAATTCATTGAAAAATAAGCATAGGATCATGGAAATACTTATTGGCAATATTCTAAATTACAGACACTAATGTTGTAGAACCTTCAATATATTGAATATAGCGCATCGAAACTGGGTCCTATATTGAAAAGGATTTATCCCTCAAGAACCCTGAAGGCCAAAGAACAGCCAGTTTAGTTGGAACGGGAATCTAAGACATAGAAATACTTAAACAGTGGTGGGGCGCAATGCCAAAACTGGACCTATTTTGAAAATCGGCTACATTGTGATTTTTCATCCTCCAAAAATCCGCAATGGCAAATTTCAGCAACATCATTAGGATCTCAGACGAATATTTCGAGACGTTACAAACGGGATGACAAATTCAATATTCTCTGCACCATTTGATGGAGGATATAATTATTTGAATTTGGATGTATGTGTCAAATTTCGTTTCGATTGATGATCTGAATCAATCTTAAGGCATTTAAATTTTGTTGTATGGAATATTTTTTATGAAATTGAATTTTTTTTATAAAAATGCAATAATGTTTCTTAACACTTTCCACTAAATTTGTAATACGTAATTTGTCAAATACTTGTAAACAATTTTTTCTGTTTAATATTTGCAAATTTGTTAAGTTTATTTACACAATTTTAGTATTCGATTTTTATTAAAATTTTAACGGGTTTTTGTTAGGCCATAAAAAATGTTTTTTATGGTAATTAAAAATATTGTTTTTTTTTTTTTTTTTGTTCACATTTCATGTCTCACAGTAATTAGTTTTAATTTTAATTTTCCGTAATAATTTTCTCTTTTTTTTGCAAGATTTTTACTTTTTAATAATATAATTAATTTTTCACTTAGTATACTATATATAATATCCTTCTTGTATTGCAAATTTGCTTTTTCACAGTCTGTTTCTTTTTTTATTATTTTTCATTATTTATTAAAACAAATATTGAACGTACTTTTTCATTGAAAATTATATCCTTTAATGTTCCGTTGTGGGCCTAGTTGTTTCCTGTTTCCTCTTTTTATTGTTGTTGTTGTTTTTGCAGGCTATTTTTCTTTTCTTCCTTAGAGTGCGAGTGTTGTTTTCTTTACAAAGTTTTGTTTATGAATGTCAAGGGGAATGGTTTTGCTAGTGGCTCTAAGCTGGCAAACGATGAAATGAAACACACAAACGTTCGCACATACATACATACATACAGACGTATACAAAACACAATGTAGCAGCAACAAAATGCATAGAGGCATACATACACACACTCACATGCATCTATTTACTCACAGAGATTCAAAAGCAGATTGTAGTTAACTGAAATGTGTGTGGTAAAACGTAATTGGTAAGGAAACCATAAGCAAAACAGAATGGCCGAGGAAAAAAACAAAAAGTATATACACATAGAATAAGAATGGGAGAACAAAGAAAGCAAAAACAATAAACAATGGTGTTGGAGTTAGTGAATATAGACGACTTTGTACACCACCCCCAATTGGTGGTTTCCTCCACCATTTCAAAACAAAACCAAATATCTACGTATATAGGAGCTCTTTTTCTCACTCTATGTCGATATCTCTCTGAGATTGCGTTTAATTTGGAGAATAGGTTTTTGTGTATCTCTTCACACACACACAGTTGGGTACTGTGGGTCTCATATTATAATCGAATAAGAAAAGAGGGAAAAATTGTTCTAATCAAATTTGTTAAACCAAAAGAATAAACTGGTTGTAAAAAATGGAATATTTTTTTAAAAAAAAACTCACAGATTATAAAAAATATTTGGGGCCTCCCATTTTACTTAAAATAGAAATAAAAGCAAACCAATTATTATTGGATAATACAGACGTGGTTTTCAACATTAATGACTCCCCGATGCAAAAAAAAATTGTTTAATTAATTTTTATTAATGGAACCCCCCCCCCCCCCCAATCTCGATTTTAATTTTTCAAGATTTTCAATGGTCTGGTAAATGAATACAAATGCTTGTTAAGGTTTGTAACTTTGCACATATATAATTGAAGATTTAAAAGAGAAGAAAAATAATTTACAAAAAATTTTGTTATTGTGTTTTGTAATTAAAGAAAAGTCCTTATTTTTGATGGCGGGCATGATAACTCCTCACTGCAACATCGGAATCCGAAAATTCCAACGGTGTTAGAAAGAGTACATGTCTGGCTCTCTTATGAACTAGGATTATTGACTTCGCTCTAAAATTAACGAAATGGCGGACCTTTTGAAAAAAAAATATTTTTGGAAAATCACCGATTTTTGACCAAAAACCAAGTTAAAAAATAAGGAAGATCTTCACCGATTGGCTTTATCCTAGTTCATACGATAGCTATACACTCACAGAGAAACGTGTAAATCGATTGGATTATTAGTTTTTGAGTTATCGTGCCCGCCATTCGCAAATGAGAAAAACGCGTTTAAAGTTTGAGAAGCCCTTTAGCCGTCACATGATGCTGACACAATAAATCGGCTATATTTTCAAGAATTCTTGAGATTTTCAGTTGAAATTTTGTAGGGACATTCTTGAATTAGTGTAGAATCGAATTAAATCAAAAAAAAAAAAAAAAAAAAAATGACCCCGAGAATTATCGGTCGTTTCCATTAGTATTGTATTAAAAATGTTTATTAAATCATTTTACTTATTAAAATATTCGACTTCGGGAACCTTTTATCCAATTCTCGGCATGAATTTAGAGGGTAAAATAATTTAAGATCAAAACCAAGTCTTCCATTATGTAAAACCACTTAGAACAGATTTTTTATAAATTAAAAGTTATTTAGAATACTCATTTAATATTTTTTCCAATTAAGAGCCAAAATGATCGGAAATGTGATTATTTTTTACCCATATGCCGACTATAGGAAAATCTTAAAAAATTTTGATCCTAAGGGCGGCATTGATAAAAATATCATAATTAGAAATATTTTTTAATGATTTTAAATTCTAAAGTATTCTCCTCGATGTTCTTTACAATTACGAAGAAGATCCTTGTGAAAAATATATAATTTGAATATAGTTACAAGTCTTTTGAAATCGATATGCCCACTATTTATACCCTTGACCACACTGTGGTACAGGTTATTATGTCTATGTTTGTAACAGGCAAAAGGAAACGAGATAGACCCATAGTTCCTTTTGAGAATATGCATAGAATCACTTTTTAAGTCGATTTTTGCATGTCCGTCCGTTTGTCTGTCTGTTCATATTAAATTCTGAAGTTAGTGTAACATATATAGCTCCCATATATAGTTTCGTCTGATTTTCAGTTGATGGTCCATCACAGCTCAAAAATATGGCCGATTGGCACAAAATTTTGCACAACATACTGAAGTTAGTGTAGCATACGGTGTGGAAAGTTTCGCTTAAATCGGTTCAGATTTAGATATAGCTCCCATATATAGTTTCGTCCGATTTTCGGTAAATGGGGCACCAAAGCTCCGAAATACGGACGATTGGCACATCATTTTTTTCAGAACGTTCTGAAGTTAGTGTAAAATACGGTGTGGAAAGTTTCGCTGAAATCGTTTCAGATTTAGATATAGCTCCAATTTATAGTTTCGTCGGATTTTCAGATAATGGTCCAACACAGCTCCAAAATATGGCCTATTGGCACACAATTTTGCACAACCTACTGAAGTTAGTATAACATAACGTGTAGAAAGTTTCGTTGAAATCGGTTCTGATTTTGACTGCGTTTTGTAGAAATACAGGCATAGCCCATATATATTTTCGCCCGACTTCATGTTAATTGAGCTCTTAATAATCAAGATATGTCCAATTGAGATTTGCTTTGAATTGATTTATATAATGACATGTTTATGAATTGATCAAAATCGGTTCTCATTTAGATAAATATCAAAAATTTTAGTTCATCCAATTCCATGTTAATGGTCCTGTTGAATACACCCAAAGTGGTGAAGGGTATCAGAAAGTCGGCCCGTCCGACCTTACATCTCACCTTACTGTTTTTTTCTTAAGAAACATGAATTATCTCTAGGTTTGACAAACCTCACTTAGCTCGATTAAATTTTATATAGAGATAGGCTGCTGTGTTAATTGAAGAGTATTCAAGGTATTTTTTTCATATTTAGTTATAGGATTTTTTTAGTTATTTGAACTTATATAAAATAGATGCCGACTATTGGTACATGCCGGAATTAGATGCGTTTACCCTACGTACTTTCCCATATAAAGATAGATGTGCTTCGGGTTCGCCTAGCGCCATCGTATTGGCCAAACATTTTGAGTTTTGCCAAAAAAAAAGTATTTCGTTCCAATTTTTTCGTTCGTTACTTATATTTAAGTCATACATATGTATTATAACTACATATATAGTCAATTCTTAAAAAAAAGTAATCCGACGCAATTCATCTAATTTTCTAATGGAGCCACTGTAATATTCAATCTTTCTATATACCCATTGTCAGCAATAATTATTCTTCAATTCTCTTTTCACCACTCTTCTTGGAGAGAATTTAAAAAAAATTATCTTTTTCGTTTTGATATGTTTATTCGTAAATTTGTTTTTTCTTCTTTCTTGAAAACAATTTTTGTTTGTAAACAAACGACGACGACGAAACTTGTGATGGCTGATAAACAAAGAGTTTGTGAAATTTTTTGGGGAAGGTGGTCGAGGTGGTAGGTGGTGGTAGTTGTGTGTCCGAAATGATTTTTTGTTGTATTGACGCCAAGCAAACTGACTGACTGACATTGGTCAAATACCAAAAAACGAAATGAAATGAGAATCCATGAGATAATGCATATGACACACATTCGCGTGTCAAACAATAAAGATAGTCGGTTGCACTGTATGCAGAGCTCGTCGTATCATTGTTTTCCACAACTGGAAAAAATAAAACAAAACTATAGATTATGTGTGTCACACATAGATATGTATGTATATATTTCAAAGAATGATACTGCAGAGCATTAAGTTTAGTTGAAGTGCCTAGAAAGAAGTCAACTAGAAAACAGCTGTTTTTTGTGAAATCTAATTGCGTATTTATTTTTTGTTTGGTCTCTTTGTTTATGCTAGGCGCTATATATTTTTAAAGAAGTATTCTAAGTCGATCCAAAGAGTTGGCTATTAAAATAAATTTGTTAAACATAGTGTGAACTATGGACATAGGTATACAAATTAAGGAACATCAGACGCATGTCCATAGAAAACTTATCGAAGTAAACATCATTTTGAGTCTGGCGTATCTAAAATACATGGGAAAGCCAGAGATGTAACCCCCACTTTTAAATGTAACCCCCATATCGCTATATTTGTGGTTAATTTAAGGTCTTGATCGCATAATCCAACCGCAGACATGATGAAGAGACTTCTGCAGACAATTTTCTCTATAGGTCTATGCTTCGACATAATCCTCATATAAAAGTTCCGATCCATTTAATATATATATTTCACCTGAAATGACTGTAATTTGGTTAAACAACATATTCACAGAACACGTTCTCTATAAATTTATTTTTGTCATAGCCCTCATAATAAGGTATTCTATGAGAATTTTCTTTAAAAAATCCGCTATGCTAGAAAAAATATTCCTAAAAAAGACCACGTCTATAGCTGTGCTAGAAAAAATATTCTTAAAAAAATCACGCCAACATAGCAATAGGCGTGGATTTTTTTAAGAATATTTTTTTTTGCATAGCTATAGGCGCGAATTTTTGAAAGAATAATTTCCTAGCTTTAGGCGTGGAATATTTAAAGAATAATTTCCTAGCTCAGCTATAGGCATGGATTTTTAAGAATATTTTTCTAGCCTAGCTGTAGAAAAATATTCTTAAAAATCCATGCCTATAGCTGAGCTAGGAAATTAGTCTTTAAATATTCCACGCCTAAAGCTAGGAAATTATTCTTTCAAAAATTCGCGCCTATAGCTATGCAAAAAAAAATATTCTTAAAAAAATCCACGCCTATTGCTATGTTGGAAAAAATATTTTTAAATAAGTGTACCTACCTTGCGGTCTTACCCCACGGTGCTGTAAACACCAGTTAATACAAAGCGTCAACCAACGCCTCCACACCGAAATGCAGGTACCAATCGGTCACACGTATTTGGACGCGATCACCTCCTTGGATGAGGAGCGGAGCCCATCTAAAACTCCTGCCTTTATATGGGCCAGGCACCCGTTTGTAATGCAACTCCACACCAAGCCACAGCTCTAACCGCGATTTGGGTACAAACCACATCCAGCACGATGCTCCCCGAAGGGCCAACACCAACTGCCAGGCTAGATCAGCAGACCTAGGGGCTCTGACACCCGTGCCACCGAAACCTTCGGTCAGGTTCATAGCCAAAGCTATTACCAGTAGAACCCCAAACAGTTCGAGACTGGTCACTCACAGACTATAGCCTCTGCCCAGCTTCATAGCCAAAGCTACTACTATTAGGACTGAAAGGGGATACAATGCAAAAGTGACCACCAACATCACACGATATTGGTAGACACCATGCATCTCACCCCTCCCAACAATTGCTCCACAAGCCTGCTAGTCCTGTAATGGTCCCCCACAGACTAAACTCTGCACGTTTTTGTAGCCGGAACTACTACCATTTGAACTAATAACTGCAGGCTCTCCACAATGGAATGACCACAAAGAGAGGATAAAAACAGATGCAAAAACCAACACCTCTCAATGCAAATTCCCACACCGTCTCCATCCTCACCCAATGATCATTCCACAAGCCTACAAAGTTCGGGAATGGTGACCCTACTAGTTTCGATCCACGATCCGGGAAAGGCAAAGGCACCACCGGAACACCAAAATACCCTCACGGGCATTCCGCACAACACACACACACCACACAACAAAGCCTTCCAACAGTCCACACAACAGATCCACACAGGATAGTGACCGCAACCACTCGGGTATCCGGTCCGTCGGATCAAACACACTGGACAGTGACTCAACACCCTTACGGATGTCCAGCCCGTCGGACCAAACACCCGAACAACGAGCAACCAAGGGCCCTAGCCAAACACGTCTAAACAGACAGGTGGTTCGACACCACCAACAGACAACAGCGACCGAAACCACCACCGCGACACGTCTTCCCATCAGACCACACATCTCACACCCACACAGGACAGTGGAGCGGAGTAGTATAGTCGGAAGCGGCCGACCATACGATACCATACACAACTACCACAGAACTCTACCTCTCAGCGCGATCAGCGCTATATTTCCGCCCTCTAGTTTGGTAATGGTTTATTAAATAATATCAGAATACGTGGGCACCTGTAAATATTTAAGTGTAACTCCCATATCCGAGTACATACGACAATGTAATTGGTATCAACTAAAAGTCAACCACTCGTCTAGAATATACTCTCAACTTCTTGGGTCTACATCCTTCAGGGGTAAATATATACGCTATAGAATACAAATGTTGTCATTTTTCACACAAAAGTCAGGTTAAATATTGACCGATCTTTATAAAAACAGGCATGCTTATTCTTTGGCCCAATCCGCTTCTCCATGTAAAAATTCGAGATGTTTGGGCCATAATTGCGACAACATAGTTGTGTAGGGTATAAAAATTCACGCCCAAAGGTAATCCAAGAGCAGATATTATAAAACGAAATATGCCTATTATTCAGTAATAATTATTCTATTAGGTATTATTTTGATTTGTTGAACTCATTCGACATCGAATATAAACTGATCTTCACATAATTACACCCACACACACATATATGCTTGACAGCAACGTACACAGGATTTCATTTCGGGGGGGGCCCGGTAGTACAAAATGAAAAAATTCCCTGTTGCAAACATTAATTTACTGTGAAAAAAAATCATTTCGGGGGGGGGCCCGGGCCCCCAGGGCCGCCCCCCTGCGTACGTCCCTGATGCTTGATACTTGTTTTTGTTTACATTTTATAAAACAAAGAACAATCTAGCTAACCACAGCCAGTGCTAGATCTAATGTTAGGAGGACCCACTTAAAATATAAATACTAATGACTAATTTTTTTGTTGTTGTCTGAAAGAAAAAAAAACTAGACTGTCACAGTTGATTAGTGGTCATTCATTGTCTGTTATCATTATCGTATACCTTTTGTTTTTTGTTTACATAGAAAAAAAGGGAAAACAATGTCTATCCCGCTGATGCGAACAACGCATCGACATAGACATTGAAGATGTGTGTCTTCAATATTTTGTTTTTTTCAGACTATTAGAAAATATATATATGTACATAGTTAACTATTTATGGCTAAAGTCCATTCTCGATTTTTATTTTCTAAATATTTTTTTCGTTTGTTTACTTTTTTTATTCGCCAATAAAAAAAATGGCATTCACGCTCCACTAGTATGCATTTTAATTGGGTGTTATTCCGATTGCATTCATAAACGTTTCGTTTTTAGAATTTTGTGTTGTTATTTTATTTTTAATATTTCATTGTATCCGACGATGACTTTGCTATTTTTTATTTATTACTATTTTGTTTGTTTTGTATGGTGGGGGAAGTAGTTGTTGTTGCTTCGACATGGAAATATTTGCATTCTTTTGTTTTTTTTTTGTATGCGTGATTTTGTTATTTTATTAAAATAAAATTAATTACGAAATCTTTCCCGAATAAATTGGGAATACAAATAAAAAAAATTAATTATGAATTCTAAACTCGTAAACTCTAACACGTGTGAAATGTATGCGGAATTGGGATCAACATCTGATTTTTAGGAATAATTATGCACATTACCTACTTATTTTAAGATTTGCCAGTATTGCGGAACATAGTCTTCTTTTAAAAATCTACGCCTCTGGAAGTGATAGCAAAACTATTCAGAAAAAATCTCGCATATGGGAGTTATAGGGAAAATATTTTTTAAAAAATTCAGACCCATGGCAGTGAATAAAAAATATTGTTCTAAAAATCCAGGCCTATGGCAGTGATAGATAAGAATAATCTTAAACCAGTGAGTGGAGCAGTATAGTCGAACGGTGCCGACCATACGATACCCTACACAATAACCACGGAACTCTAACTTTCTGCGGATGTTTATTCCGAGTCTGGGCAATATTTCGTGCTATTTGTTCCCTATTACCCGATTAGAGGTCAACAGCACCTCTTCCTTACACCGACATATTTTCCGAATATCAAAATATTCAGTATAGCGTTTCTAATTACCTTTCCATATTCCCTTCGAAGTAGGTTGTATTGTGATGTTCGGCTTTTAGTTGTTGCTTATAGATCAAAAAATACAAAAATTTAAGACTTTGGTCCATTTCATCCCAAAAATTTCTATCTGATCATCACCGAAAATGATAGGCGTTCTCCTTGACCATAACTGGAACCTCAAGGAATATTTTAAAGCGACCAGGGCTATATTTCCGCCCTCTAGTGCTGTAATGGGCAACTAAATAACACACCCGAGTACATACGACAATATATGCTATCAACTTCTCGAGTCTTTGTTCTTCAGGGGTAAATATATACGCTGTAGAATACAACTTTTGTAATTTTTCACACAAAAGTCAGGGTCCATTTGACCCGCTAAATATTGACCGATCTGGCATACAGGCATACTTATTCTCTGGCCCGATCCCCTTCACCATGCAAAAATTAGCGGTGTTTGGGCCATAATTGCGGCCTGTGGAGCGACCAGAAAAACCGACAAACATAACGTTTTTGGTCCATTTCATCTCCTAAATATTAACCGATCTTTTCCAAAAACAATAGGGGTCTTCATTGGCCAGAACCCATCCTACATTTCGAGAAGATTGGTCTATAACTGTGGCTTGTATCGTGTTTACAAATTATAATGGACAGATGGACGGACGGACATACATGTCTAGATCGACTCAGCTAGTCGAGATATGACGATCGGTATACTTAAAGGTGGGTCTAGGACCAATATTTCGCGGCGTTACAAACTTTTGGGGCTGCACAAAGCTATTATACCCTGACAACATTGTTGTGTAGGGTATAAAAATCCAGACCTATGACAGTGATAGATAAGAATATTTTTAAGAAAATCCAGGCCTATGGCAGTGATAGATAAGAATATTCTTAAATAAAAAATCCAGGCCTATGACAGTGATAAATAAAAATATCCTTAAAAATCCGCACCTACGGAAGTAATAAGAAAATTATTCTTTAAAAAAATACACGCCTATGGGAGTGATAGAAAAATATTCTTTTAAAAATCCATGCTTATGGGAGTGATAGAAAAAATCCACGCCTATGGGAGTGATAAAAAAATATTCTATAAAAAATCCACTTCTATGGGAGTAATAGAAAAAAATTTCTTTAAAAAATCCAAGCCTATGGGATTGATAGTAAAATATAATTAAAAAGTCCACACTTAAAGACCGTTGGTGTGATAGAAAAAAAATGTTTAAATATTGACTTCTGTAGAGGGGCAAACATCGAGTTTATATATTTTTTTATATTCCCGTAAATATACGTAAATTAGAAATTTCTTTCTTAGAATTCAGTGCAATTTTTTGCATTGGCTTGATATTTTGGTTGTGCATTCAATCGATCTTTGTTATCAAATTGTATCAAAGATAAATAAACAAAATGAATTGGTTTAATGAACTTGTTGTTTCATTATCAAGGCCAAAACCAAAATAGGCAATTAAACATTTTTTTTGTATCTACAACATTTCAAAATTTCTTATATATATATATATATATTATTTCATCTAAATATTTCATCAGACTTTCTGTCAAAAAGGAAAGCAGAAGTTATACTAGATTATGACAAAAAATATTGTATATAAATAAACGTTTGTCATTAAACGATAACAAGATATGATTCTCGTGATAAGAACAAAACAGTGCAAACAGTCACGGTCAAATCTGATGGTGCTCTTAATTATGAAATTCTCCATTAATAAATATTTTGTTAGAAAAAATTATTAAATTTAAATTATAAACAAATTTATAATCTTTAAAAATATTTATAAATAAAAATAATTTATGAAATTAGTAACATCACTTTTGTGTTCCACTGTTAATACATACTGTATGACCAAATGACAAGTCGTTCGTTTGGTGGGTGCGTTTCGTCTATGATTTGAAATGGATTGTGACGTTAAGAGGTTGTTAAAATTTTGCTGAATATACATATAAACAACAACAAAAAGAATACTCGAAATGTTTGTTTTGTTTTATTTAATGCGCAGTAAATTTGAAATTATTAATGAAAGAATTTGTTTGTTGAATTTTCGAAACAAAAAGAAAACTTAACATTCATCCCGTTATGTAATTTGCAGAAAAGCTTGGTGGTATTTTCCTTATAATATCCATTTGTATATATTGCAGAAAATAAGATAAGAAAAAATGTCATATCTTAATTATTTGTTCTGCGGGTGTTATATATGTACCTACATATAATTTTTGTTGTGTTTTATTTTTGGGGAAAAATGAAATGAACATAAAAGGCAATTTTTTTAAATTAAAGAAAAAGCAAAATAAGATTCTTGTATAATGTAGAATGGGTTTTGGGAAATGAAGACCCCTATTGTTTTTGGAAAAGATCGGTTAATATTTAGGGGATGAAATGGACCAAAAACTTTATTTTTGTCGGTTTTTCTGGTCGCTCCTGAGGCCGCAATTATGGCCCAAACACCGCGAATTTTTGCTTGGAGAAGGGGATTGGGCCAAAGAATAAGCATCCCTGTTTTGATAAAGATCGGTCAATATTTAGCGGGTCAAATGTGTGAAAATGACAAAATTTGTATTCTATGTCGTATATATTTGCCCCTGAAGGACCAAGACCCGAGTAGTTTATAGTGTGTTCAAGAGGAGTGGTTGACCTTTAAATTGATACAAATTATATGGTCGTATGTACTCAGATGTGGGAGTTACACTTAAATATTTACTGGTGCTTACGTATAAATATATTATTTAGTAACACAATACCACACTAGAGGGCGGAAATATAGCGCTGATCGCTTTGAAAATTTCCATGAGATTCCAGTTATGGTCAAGGACAACGCCTTTAATATTCGGTGATGATCAGATAATAATTTTGGGATGAAGTCGACCGAAAACTTAACTTTTTGTGTGTGTTTTTTTAACTCAATTTATAGGCCACAATTGAAAGCCCAACATCACAACATAACCCACGGTAAAGAGAATCTGGACAAGTACAGCCCTCGTCTACTGAATATTGCTATTTTTGTTGACCTTTAGTCGGGTATCAAGAGGGTGCAAATAACGCAAAGTTAGATTTTCGTGGAAGTTGTGAAGGGTATTAAATGGTCGGCCCCGTCCGACTATACTGCTCCTATCACTGGTTTAAGAATATTTTTCCTATTACGGCTATATTTTTCGTACCACAGGAATTTATAAAGACCATTATTCCTATAGCAGCCGTAAGCGTGAATTTTATAAATTTTATTTATGGCTATAGATTTTGATTTTATAAAAAAGGGTTTTCCTAGAACCGCGATAGGCGTGGATTTTATAACAGCTTTGATGTGAAAAATTATTAAAAAAAATATTTTTCATATGCTCTAGGAGTGGATTTTATAAAGAAGATTTTTCAGCCATAGGCGAGGATTTTACAAAGACAAATTCTCCTACCACAGCTATAGGCGTGGATTTTATAAAGAAGGTTTTTCTTATAGAAGCCACACCCGTGGAATTTTTAAAAAAATATTTTTCCTATCGAAGCCATGCCCGTGGATTATTTTAAAGAATATTTTTCCTATCATATATAATTTTATAAAGAAGATTTTTTCTATCACAGCTGTAGGCGTGGATTTTATAAAGAAGATTTTTTCTATCACAGCTGTAGATGTGGATTTTATAAAGAAGATTTTTTCTATCACAGCTGTAGGCGTGGATTTTATAAAGAAGATTTTTTCTATCACAGCTGTAGGCGTGGATTTTATAAAGAAAATTTTTTCTATTACAGCTGTAGGCGTGGATTTTATAAAGAAGATTTTTTCTATCACAGCTGTAGGCGTGGATTTTATAAAGAAGATTTTTTCTATCACAGATGTAGGCGTGGATTTTATAAAGAAGATTTTTTCTATCACAGCTGTAGGCGTGGATTTTATAAAGAAGATTTTTTCTATCACAGCTGTAGGCGTGGATTTTATAAAGAAGATTTTTTCTATGTTGGCGTGGATTTTATAAAGAAGATTTTTTCTATGTAGGCGTGGATTTTATAAAGAGAATTTTTTCTATGTAGGCGTGGATTTTATAAAGAGGATTTTTTCTATGTAGGCGTGGATTTTATAAAGAGGATTTTTTCTATGTAGGCGTGGATTTTATAAAGAAGATTTTTTCTATCACAGCTGTAGGCGTGGATTTTATAAAGAAGATTTTTTCTATCACAGCTGTAGGCGTGGATTTTATAAAGAAGATTTTTTCTATGTTGGCGTGGATTTTATAAAGAAGATTTTTTCTATCACAGCTGTAGGCGTGGATTTTATAAAGAAGATTTTTTCTATCACAGCTGTAGGCGTGGATTTTATAAAGAAGATTTTTTCTATGTTGGCGTGGATTTTATAAAGAAGATTTTTTCTATGTAGGCGTGGATTTTATAAAGAAGATTTTTTCTATGTTGGCGTGGATTTTATAAAGAAGATTTTTTCTATGTAGGTGTGGATTTTATAAAGAAGATTTTTTCTATCACAGCTGTAGGCGTGGATTTTATAAAGAAAATTTTTTTTTCTATCTCAGCTGTAGGCGTGGATTTTATAAAGAAGATTTTTTCTATCACAGCTGTAGGCGTGGATTTTATAAAGAATATTTTTTCTATCACAGCTGTAGGCGTGGATTTTACAAAGAAGATTTTTTCTATCACAGCTGTAGGCGTGGATTTTATAAAGAAGATTTTTTCTATCACAGCTGTAGGCGTGGATTTTATAAAGAAGATTTTTTCTATCACAGCTGTAGGCGTGGATTTTACAAAGAAGATTTTTTCTATCACAGCTGTAGGCGTGGATTTTATAAAGAAGATTTTTTCTATCACAGCTGTAGGCGTGGATTTTATAAAGAAGATTTTTTCTATCACAGCTGTAGGCGTGGATTTTATAAAGAATATTTTTTCTATCACAGCTGTAGGCGTGGATTTTATAAAGAAGATTTTTTCTATCACAGCTGTAGGCGTGGATTTTATAAAGAAGATTTTTTCTATCACAGCTGTAGGCGTGGATTTTATAAAGAAGATTTTTTCTATCACAGCTGTAGGCGTGGATTTTACAAAGAAGATTTTTTCTATCACAGCTGTAGGCGTGGATTTTATAAAGAAGATTTTTTCTATCACAGCTGTAGGCGTGGATTTTATAAAGAAGATTTTTTCTATCACAGCTGTAGGCGTGGATTTTATAAAGAAGATTTTTTCTATCACAGCTGTAGGCGTGGATTTTACAAAGAAGATTTTTTCTATCACAGCTGTAGGCGTGGATTTTATAAAGAAGATTTTTTCTATCACAGCTGTAGGCGTGGATTTTACAAAGAAGATTTTTTCTATCACAGCTGTAGGCGTGGATTTTATAAAGAAGATTTTTTTCTAGCACTGCCATTATTAAAAAAATATATCGAATACATTTTGGTCTGTGGAGCAACAATTTTCCTCAATAACAAATTATTTTATTCGTTTGCTATATTTTTCCTTTGACTTTTTTGCACGCAAATAACAACTGTCACGCAATATAACTTGTAAACAAAATATTATAGAAATGTATCCTTTTTGTAGCTTGTTGTGTCACAATATTTCATGTTCAAGGATAATTAAGCTAAATTGGTCTGTTTGGCATTGTAGAGGGTCAACAGCAAATGCGCCTTGTTAACTAGTAATCATTTGGGAATTTCCACACCATAAATCGTTAATGCACTTTGCTCAAATGTCCTAACAGGTCTAATGGTAGCTTTTGAAATTACCTGGGCAGGTGTCAAATTTATGAACTTTAGAAATATGATATTTAGAAAGCTAACAAAATAAGGAAGAAGGTGCGAACTTATACAAAGTTGTTTTTTTTATTTTTTTTTCTTTTTTATTGTTATTTATCTTTTGAAAAAAAATCAATCAAAATAACCCCCATTTATTTTACAATTTTTTTCTTAGTTGTTTATTTTCTCATTACCCTTAACTTCTGTGGTTTCCTTTTTGATTATTTCACAGTTTATTTTTATCTGTATTTTTTACTTTCTCTTTGACTCTCGTTTATTTTTGTTCCAGGTGTTCATTTTGATATCACATTTGCCTGGGTATGTGTTTCAACTTACATCCCCAAAGGATCCTGCGCACTTTCAATGTCACGATTATTCTCAGCAGGTTTTAACCCCTCGCTGGTAGGTTCACCCTCCACCGCTACCACCACCACCACCACCCGTTTTTATTTTTGTCAACACAGCTGAGAAACCTTACCATTTTACCAACGGAGGGAGGAAGTGAATGAAGGTAAGTAAACTACGTTTCCCGTTCCAATATTTCTCACTTTTGTAACCAGAAAATCGGAACTTTTGCATAACACCAAAATGGGGATGATTTCGTCTTTATTTTTACATCTGTTTTCTTCATTTTCTTCTACTGGGGTTTATTGGAGGTGAAGGGTCAATCAACTTGGTAAGGTCTGTGTCTGGGCAGGGGGTGATATGTAACATTTTTCCAGGAAGTAAAATTACATTTGTCTGGTAGTGAAAAATGAGAGAGGGAGCGAAATATTGATTATGACATCTGCGGGAGAGTTGATATTTGGGTTTAAATTTTTAAATTGAAAATTGTCTATCTAATATCTAAAGGTAGGGTGGTGATAAGATATCGGATACTCGAAATATTTATATCTTAATATAAATCTCACGATGAATGTAAATATTTATAAAAAATAAACATCTCAATTGTATTATCATTAGGTTTATATATTTTTGGACCTATATTGAACCAGTAAGGAGTATAGGACTGGACTTTTACTATCGATGGAGTTAATTTCCGAACTTTTGCGACGTTTGAGTATTTGTAATACTAAAAAGGGGGACTATGGCCAATATTTCCTGGTGCTACAAACTCTTGTGACCTTTCAAACTAATAATACCCTCCCAGAAAAATGTGTGTACGTAATACAAATTCCAACTGTTAGATTCGGCTAAGGCTTCCTATTTATATGACAACTTTACACAACTATATAGAAATGTTTCTGAGGGTATTATAGCCACTTTAATTTGAAAGGCTTCCTATTTATACTCTACACAACTATGTTGTCAATATATTATAGCTTTGCGCAACCCCATGTGTTTGTAATTCCGCGAAATATTGGTTTAAGTATATCGATCGTAATATTTCGACTAGCTGAGTCAATATAGACATGTGTGTCCGTCCGTCTGTCCATTATAATTTGTAAACACGATACAGCCCACAGTTATGAACCAATCTTCACGAAATTTTGCATATAGGATGAAGACCCCTATTGTCTTTGGTAAAGATGTGTTAATATTTAGGAGATAAAGTGGACCAAATATTTAATTTTTGTCGGTTTTTCTGGTCGCTCCAAAGATTTCAATTATGGTCCGAACATCGCGATATTTTACATGCAGATGGGGATTGGGCCAAAGAATAAGCATGTCTGTTTTGATAAAGATCGGTCAATATTTAGCGGGCCAAATGGACCCTGACCTTTGTGTGAAAAATGACAAAATTTGTGATTGCCCTTTAAATTGATACCAATTATATTGTCGTATATACTGTTAATTTCGGGAAAATCGTAAATATTTATAGGTCCTATATATATTCAGATATTATTTAATAAACCATATATATCACACTAGAAATTTGGCACAGAGTAATGATTCGGTATAGCGATGTGTTTTATCGCAGATTTGAATATGTTCCCATATATATTTTCTAGTTTAATGTAAATGGACCACGCCTATATATTTTCGATTTGATGAAATTTGCACATAATTATTTAGGCCTGAATGATGCGTGTTAAGTTTCCTGAAAACCGGTATTTTTTGTGTTTTTTTCGAATATATATAGGCTACAATTATAAGCCGAACATCACAACACAACCCACGGTAAAGGGATTTTGTACAAGTAATTAGAAGGGCTGTGCTGAATATGTGTGTTAATAGCCTTGAAATCGGAAAATATATCAGTGTAATACAGCTTATATATCTGACCTCTAATGGGGAAAAATTTAGGGTAAGTTGCACGAAATATATAAAAATTCGCAAAATGAGATCTGTGGTAGTTGTGTAGGGTATCGTATGGTCGGCCCCGTCCGACTATACTGCTCCGCTCACTGGTTTTTTGTATTTTTTTTTTTCGAATCGATCTATAGGCCGCAAGTTAAGCCGAACATCACAACACAACTCACGGCGAAGGGAATCTGCACAATTAATTAGAAGGGTTGTACGGATTATTATTAATATTGAGGAAATACGTGTGTAAGGAAGAGGTATTGTTGACCTATAATCGGCCAAGAGGGTTCAAATATCAAGAAATATTGCCCAGCCTCGGCAAGAATGACTCCGTAGAAAGTTTGAGTTTCGTGGAAGTTGTGTAGGGTATCGTACGGTCGGCCACGTTCGACTATACTGCTCCGCTCACTGTTTTTTATATAAATTGAGGCGGAACCATTAACTGGAGGGCTTTGTCAAGATAATGACCTTTATGGACAATTTTCTGTCCCTATGCAATCGAAATGCCAAATTTCAACCACTTAGATTGGACTTTCGTGATACTTAAAACGGAACGTTAAAAAAGTTTTTTTTTTTGTTTAACGTGATACATAAAACGGAACGGTCAGAAAATGCGGTATTTTATTGTGCAAAAATTGGGAGTGTCCTTTAAACAGGGGCTCTGTGGAAACATTGGTTTATTGGCATATTTATGCCACGACATTTTGTATTCTCAGAACTCGAGAAGTCACTGCGATTGAAAAAAAAATATGAATATATTGAATATATGCCCTGGTTCTATATGTTAAACCATGAATTTATATTGACAATTTTCTAGATGGATTTCTCTGAGACACAAAATGAAAAGCTACAGCGACTTCGATTAAAATATTTCGCATTCAAGTCCTAATATTTTTACAATTAAGAAGACGTAAATAAAATGTATTAGAATGCCCAATACTTGAGTGTTATAAACAAAAGACGACATGTCGAATATTTTATTCATTAGCATAAAAGCCCTCCTCGAAGGAAATCCTCACACAAATTTAATTTAATTGTTTACATACATATATCTAAATTAAAATAAATACGCAGTAACATGATATTTATTCCACCAGCATAATCGTTGCCTCAGAACTTTCAACAGAGAGTTATCTCCAAGGAATTTATTACGTCTTTACAAAAATTCTCAAAGAAATCCATGAGGGTAGTAGTCAGTGAGACATGGATACTAGACAAAATTCAAAATAAAATTTTCAGTAAATATACTTCATATCCGTAAAATAAAGTAGTTAATAATTTTCAAACTAATTGTTTTTTAATATTGGTTTTAGAAATGACAATATTTGTAATGAAATTAAATTATGTTTTCGAAAGATTTTCTCAATATTTTCAAACATACAAAATTGTTTACTCTTAAAAAAATATATCTCATGGAAATATTGTTTATAGTATCCTGAAGCCGTTTTCGATTTTTTGTCTCCCAAACATAAATCAAGTTCAAAGATAGGAAATGTCGTCGAGAGAGTAATCGATAATTTATTTTTCAAAATTAAATCAAGTTTAGCATGTTCACAACATGTTAAACATTTTGCTGAAAATCAAATGTTTTAATTTCACATTCATTTTTTTAGATAAGGGTTAAAAATTTGAATTTTTTTAATTTGATATAGAGCTAATCCGAAACAAAGCAATATGCATAGCAATTTTATTAGAAAAATTCCAACCGAACATAAAACACTCTTTACCAACGAATAGCGTATACCGTGCTTTGCCCCGTTTTGATAACAATTATTCAATTAAACAAATAGTGTACATATCTACATATGTAGGTATGTTTATATGCACAATTTATTTAAACTTAATTTAATTAAAATGTTCTCAATGTTCTTAAATAACACATCGTATGTAATCTTTTGTTCATAATGCAAATATATTTCATCATAGCTTTAAATCGTTTAGTTTCGCAATGTCAATTTTATTATGGCATTTTTTTATTTTATTTTCTAATAAACTTTTTTCCAGTAATTAATAATCACCGTCAGGGGGTTTCCATGTCCAGATATGGTTACGACAAAACCAAAAGGCTTTCCATATTTCTCGGTTTGTATGTCTGTGCAATTCCTATGAGGTAACTCTTTTATAGCCACTGTCACAAGATGACAACAGCAATAATGCCGTTGGTCTAGCTGCAACACCGCTGGTGATTTCATACAATTTTAATAATTTAGCAAACCCTCACTCAGCAATTATTATTAAATTTATCCCTTGTGGTTATATGCAGAGTTGTAAAATGCAGCGAAGGTTGGTGGGGAAGTATTAAAAGGGAGAAACAGGATAATTAGTAAATATATATGATAGAATTTTTAATATATGATGATATTTTTAAAGATAGAATGAATTATATAAAGAGGTCTGTAGATCTGTAGAAGAGTTTAAATTTGTGTGGAAAGAGAAAATGAATTTTTAAAAGTTTTATTGTTAGAAGACCTTTAAATATATCCTTTAGGCTATGGATATAAGAAAAAACTCAAGACGCTCATTTATACGTTTTGTTTTTTTAGGTAAACCATTACAGATCCCCTATATACAGATGTCACTTTGTCGATCTTACCTAATACAAAACTTCTGTAGCAAGAATAGGACTTCCTTGACGGCTTGAATGCTTAGTCGAATCCTTTCGATGGAATATCGAATTCTTGTCATTGGGAACCCTATCTAAAATTTTATGAGCGAAATTTGTTTTGTTTTTTTTAGGTAAACCATTACAGATCCCTTATATACAGATGTCACTTTGTCGATCTTACCTAATACAAAACTTCTGTAGCAAGAATAGGACTTCCTTGACGGCTTGAATGCTTAGTCGAATCCTTTCGATGGAATATCGAATTCTTGTCATTGGGAACCCTATCTAAAATTTTATGAGCGAAATTTGTATTAAATTTTTGAAGGTCTAAAATCTCTTTTAATAACCAGTGAGCGGAGCAGTATAGTCGGACGGGGCCGACCATATGATACCCTACACAACTTACATGAAAATCTAACTTTCTGGGGTTCTATATATTCTGAGCTTGGGCAATATTTCGCGATATTTGCACCCTCTTGACCGACTAGATGTCAACAAATATTTCTAATATTCAGTAGACGAGGGGTGTACTTGTCCAGATTCTCTTTACCGTGGGTTATGTTGTGATGTTGGGCTTTGGATTGTGGCCTATAGATCGACTCGAAAACAAAAACACAAAAAAGGTTTTCGGTCCACTTCATCCCAAATTATTATCTGATCATCACCGAAAATTATAGGCGTTGTCGTTGACCATAACGGGAATCTCATGGAAATTTACAAAGCGATCAGCGTAATATTTCCGCCCTCTAGTGTGGTAATGGGTTACTAAATAATATATAAATATGTAAGCACCAGTAAGTATTTAAGTGTAACTCCCACATCCGCGTACATACGACAATATAATTGGTATCAATTTAAAGGTCAACCACTCCTCTTCGATATACTATCTAAATATATACGCCATACAATACAAATTTTGTAATTTTTAACACAAAAGTCAGGGTCCATTTGACCCGCTAAATATAGACCGTTTTTTATCAAAACAGGCATGCTTATTCTTTGGCCCAATCCCCTTCTCCATGCAAAATTTCGTGAAGATTGGTCTATAACTGTGGCCTGTATCGTGTTTACAAATTATAATGGACAGACGGACGGACACACATTTCTAGATTGACTCAGCTAGTCGAGATATGACAATCGGTATACTTAAAGGTGGGTCTAGGACCAATATTTCGCGGCGTTACAAACTTTTGGGGCTGCACAAAGTTATAATACCCTGACAACATAGTTGTGTAGGGTATAAAAATAACTATATTGAGAATTAATAAGCGAGAGAACCGAGAAAATTCAAAATTACAACCATTTGGGGTCGCGAAATTTATATGAGTATTATGAGGAACCCTATGCTGAGAACTCAAAAGTAGTATAAAATATTGCCTTAGTCTGGACATGCCGTCAGGACCTTCAAAACATTTTCCGATGACTTCGGTTGAAAAATGGGAATGTACCTATGACCCATTAACCTATGTCAAAACATGGCTCTGTGTGGGCAATTATCCATAAGGAGTTACTGTACCGTCTGAGAAAACAACATGCCAAATTACAGTCCAACATAGATTGGGAAGTGGGTTAAATGCTTAATATCGGGTTTCCCCAAATAATGAACATATACTTAACACTTTCTGCGAGGAAGTATTTAACCTTCCACAGACTCGACATTTAATTTTTAATTAAATTGGTTTTAAAAGCAGGCAATACCATTTGAAACATCGTGAATTTTTTATAGCCTCTACCATGACGTGGACATTTAAAATACATAAAATCGGGCGAAACCCTACATATTGGATATCACAACAGTTTTCATCCTCTAAGAAAAAAGATAGGACCATCAAAATATTTAAAATTTCCTATGAATAAGTTGTTTACCCATGAACTACGAATGACAAATTGCAGGCACTTTGGTAAGAAATTTCGATGAGGACCATCAAAATACCGAATAAAGGTGCGGGAGCGTCAAATGGGCGTTATTTCAAAACATAGATCTGTAATCAGAACTATCTGCGAAGAAGTTTGTTGTCCCAATAAGAACCGTGATGCTAAATTACAGTCATTTCGTTTGGAAAGTGCGGGCAAAACCTTCAGCGTTGCCTATAATCAGGCAGGGCTGCAACAAAATATGAATTGGTATATGATATTTTCAATTCAAAAAAAAAAATTATTTAAGAAGTGTTTGTGCACATTTTTCGAGCTCTACGGAGATTTCAACAGACGGACGGACATGGCTATATCGATACTGGAGAGCATTCTGATCAACTATATATGTCTACGACGAAATTTTACAAACGGAATAACAAAATTAATATAACTTCCTTCTTAACAAAGGAGGCTATAAAAATAGATTCCTATATGTATATACTCGGTTAATCATCGACGTAAAAAACCAGTTGGTTTTCTTGTCTAGATGTCTTGTTTTGCTCTCTGTCACTTATTGACGTCAGTCGTCAGCTGTTCTCCAAATGCCTTTGTTCTATTCTAAAAATTATACAGCTGGCTGACTGGCTAGCAAGCTACAGCGGTCAACCATATGATATCTAAGAAAATACAATACCTCCATATTTAGACACGTATGCATATGCGTGTGTGTGTACATGTGTCTGACCAACAATCATCTGATTCCATTCATTCCTAAATAATCATTTGTAGCGATTTGATGATGACGGTGGCTTTGTTCGTTTTGTTTGTCTGTCTCTATTCTTAGCATGTAATTAGAGTTACTTAAGGTAGGTATGAAACAACTTCAAAACAAAACAACATTTTTTAATTTTAATTCTACTCTCCCTGTTTTGAAATACAAAACACCACACACGTCACATCCACCGACATTATCTACCTGTTCTAACAGTTCGTTGTAATGAGCCGACAAGTGAAACCTCAAATTGTCTGGTTGTTATTTTTCCACTTCAAATTTACATTTTGAGATGTGTTTCTTATTAAGATTTTGTATGCCAAAGTGTAACACGTTTCCAAAGTGGCAAAAAACCCGAAAACTGTAACGGATTTTTAAAATAAAGTGTAACAAACACATAGAGCGCACGTAAAGCTGGGGATTTAGGATTTTCAATTCGGGAAAACAAATGTGCAATTATTTTACAAATAACACCACACAAATTCCAATTCATGATCTTTATGAACTGTGTTTCGAAAATCTCACATCTTGAAATGAGGTGTAGCCAGAAATAAGGTATTTAGGATAGTTTTTAGAGAATGTAAAATTATAGGGAGGTTTTCCGTTGCGAAAAGAATAATTCATTAGGCATATGTTTTCCTCAAACATCTATTGAGGAAAATATATGGCTAAAGGGGCTGACAGAATATTCGGGGACTAGGAAATTATTGATAAAAAAGGCCCCCATTTCCCCCCATTGAATGATAAGCATCGCCGTATTTGATAAAAATGTCAGTATGGGAGCTACACCTAAATATGACCATTCATTGATAACTAAAATATGCCCGCTACTTCGTTAGCGAATGTGGGAAATATTAAAACATATATTAACGTATTATTTTGTTTTCATAGAAAGCTGCATATGTCAGAACAACTAAGCAATGCACACATTAATATCGACAATAAATTAAATTTGAGTACTATTTAGTACCAAATTTCATGATTCGAGCGCTAATGTTTCACCCAAATCCAAATTTTACCAAATTTGGTTAAATTACTTTTTAGTGTTCAAATCTTTTAAAAACCGTCACAATTTGCTTATTTATTGGAGCTAGGAAAAAAACACGTCCGATCGCTTTAACTTTCTTCTTCTTCAATTCTTCTTCTTCAAATTTAGTACACATTATTTCAATAAGATCCCACCTCAACCATCCAACAAAACTTACCTCATACTCCGCTCCTACACCCCCACAATGATTCCGAATTCAAATTTCAGAATTTTAACTCTATTGGTTCACCCACAGTAGTATGAATTTCCAAAACTTCTTACTTAACGCAATGGTACACCCACACAGTAATCCTAAATCCAAGTTTCAGGATTCCAACTCTATCAGCTCACCAACAATGCATATTGTACCAAATTTAGTACTCTCAAAATTTCAAGATTTCAACTCTATCGCTTCACCCACAATTTAAATTTAGTATACATTTAAATTTAGTATACATCACAGTGAAAATTGTCACTGTGATCTTAAATCCTGGATTTCAATTGTTCCAAATTTAGTACATTGTAGTACCAATTTCCAAAACTTCCTACTTAACCCAAACCTACAACCCCACAGTGATACTAAATCCAAGTTTCAAGTTTCCAATTTTACCGACTCCCTCACAATTCAAATTGTACCAGGTTTAGTACATAGTAGTACAAATTTCCAAAACTTCCTACATATCTCAATCTTACACCCCAACAGTCATCCTAAATCCAAGTTTCAGGATTCCAAATCTGTCTGTTGATCCACAATCCAAATTGTACCAAATTTTGTACACAATAGTACGAATTTTCAAACTTTCCTACTTAACCCAAACACAGTCATCATAAATCCAAGATTCAGGATTCCAACTCTATCGGTTCACCCACAATTAAAATTGTACCAAATTTAGTACACAGTAGTACGAATTTTCAAAACTACCTACTTAACCCTACACCCTGAAAGTGATTCTAAGTCCATGTGTCAGGATTCCAATTCTATCGCTTAAACCACAATTTAAATTGTACCAAATCTAGTACACATTAGTACAAAATTCCAAAACTTTCTACATATCTTAATCTCATACCCCAACAGTGATCCTAACTTCAAATTTCAGGATTACAGCTCCATCGGTCCAATAAAAATCTAAATTGTACCAAATTTAGTACCATTTAGTACCCATAAGTATTAACTTGTTAAACTGAATCCTGAATCCAATCCTTCACCCCAGCAGTGATCCTGACTCCAAATTTCATTGTTCCAGCTCTATCGGTTCACCCAAACCCAAATTGTACCAATTATAGTAAGATTTAGTACTTTTCGTGCACATAAGTAAACAATTTCCTAAACTACGTACATATCCCAAACCTCCGACGGTAATGGTAATTTAAATTTTCTGGATTCCAGCTCGATTTGTACCTCTAAATTAAATTTGTACCAAATATAATACCATATAGTACTTTTGGTACACATGAGTACACGCTTTCAAAACCACCACCCTTTATCGACACTACCACTCGCATTCCAAATTTCAAGTTTTTAGATCATGCTACGAAATTGTACCAAATTTGGTTCATTTTACTACTTTTCACATACTTATTATTCGAATGTCCAAAAAACCCTTTGCTATATCTATTCTACACTCCATCAGTGAAACTCATTTAAAATTTAAGAGTTCCAGCTCAACCAGTTCGCCAAATACAAATGGTACCACATTTAGTACTTTTGAGTACATTTCGTGTTGATCTAGGAAATATTTCCAAAAACCCAGCCTTATCTGACACCTTTGGACCAAGAATTTCAACCATTTCATATGGGCGTTGATGAATTGTTAAGTCAGTCAGCAGTGAATCAATCACTTTGTCAGTCAATCACTTTGTTCTTTTATTATTACAGAGTCACACTTTCCAAGTTAAGTGCTTGTTATTTGAAGTTTATTTTACTCAGAGACTGCGGATCAACTCTGTTTTTATTCTAATATTACTTGCTATAGTATAAACGCATAGGTACATATTATTAATCATTAACGGTTAACTATGTAAATATTTTGTAAATAGTACTAAAAACTACATCTCTTAATCTACTATATTATAACTCAACCAATACTAAACGAGGATCTTGCTTCTCATAAGTAGTACCTAAGCTCAATCAAATTTCAATAAAATAGCTTCACTCCGAGTCCTGGACCCCCCGGCACTAATTCGTTTAGCGAACACTGAAGGCTTAAGATCATTACCCAAGCTTGTCCAAGTTGATGGATTAGATCATAAGCTGGAAGAAGTTCCTAAACAAGGAGTAGCCAACATTATTGTAAATCTTGTTGTTTCGAGTTGCTACACTAGCGCCCAACGTGGGGCCTGGTCATGAACTACGACCTATAAGTAAAAACCGAGGACAACGCCAACAAGTCAGACGGCCTTCTTTATTGACGCCCAACGAAGTGGCCACGAACAACGACACAAAGATTGAAAAAGGAAAATACCAAAGCAGAATCTGTACAAAAGCAATTTCTTTTATTTTGTCTTAAAAGTCGTGGATGGACTCCACAATTATTACCATCATATAAATTTAGATTAGGTTTAATAAAATTACCGACGCTAAAAAGTCGTCGAGTTATGCTAAATGTTACGTTTATATTAAATGTTATTCAAGGTAAAATAACTTCCGAGTTTATTTTGAATAGAATTCTTATAAATGTGCCTTTGAGGCCATCTCGAAACTATCAGCTACTACACATAAATTATTTTTCTGCTAACTATGCAAATAATGATCCCCTTCGCCGCCTTTTTGTTGAATTTAATAAATTATACAATATTTTCGATCTTTCTGATAATCGTGATATTGTAAAAAGAAAAATCATATTACACTTAAATGCCTAATATTATAATATAATATTGTAAATATTTTTAGTTTTTAGTTTAGTCTGTAAGGATTTTGTAATCTATAGACTTAATAAAAAAAAAAGATAGCGACGAGTACGTGTCCGGCGAAGAAGAAGAAGATATGACGCAATTTACTGAAAGCCAATTCAAACAACTGATCCAGGCAATGCAGAACAACAACTGGGCGGGTTCGTTTTGCTAAAACGAAAACTACATCTCTGAATCTACTACATTATAACACAACCAATACTAAACGAGGATCTAATTCGTTTAAGCGAACACTGAAGGCTTAAGATGATTACCCACGCTTGCCCAAGTTGATGGACTAGATCATAAGCTGGAAGTAGCTCCTAAACAAGGCTGGAAGTAGTTCCTAAATCGTGTTGTTGCGAGTTTCTTCATTGGCGCCCAACGTGCGCCTGTGTTATTGGCACCCAACGTAGAGTTTCTTCACTGGCGCCCAACTCAGTGGCCACGAACTACGACCTATAAGTAAAATCCGAGGACAACATCAACAAGTCAGACAGCCTACTTTAATGTCTAATAATTTCAAATTAAATTGAAATATTTTTATTAAAATATTTAATTAAATAAACATTTCATGCTTTTTGGGAAGAAATTATAACCTTCCATTAATTTTCGCGTTTTTAGTTATGTGTTCAAAAAATTCATATAAACACAAACACTTGTTGCGTATATTTTTTACATTTGACAGAAGAAGTCACTGCCTACAGTGTTGCATTTTTGTTATTCACTTCAAGTTGTCCTAACTTGTATTCTTGTACCATGCCTCCACCCACCAGAAACATTAGCCATATTTTTAAATTAAATTACAGCAATTGCAAATTTCAGATTTTCAGAAATAAAATTTACTGGCAGAATCCTATCCACAATTTATCCTATGTAGTCTCCACTTTTTGATATTTTAAAGGCTTGAATACCTCCTTTAAGCACATTTTCAGCATAGGTCTACATAGCCATTTAACGTTACTACCTCAATATTCGAAGTGGAAATAATCTGATATATCAATTAATATATGCCTTGATAAAAAAAAACACAAAAAATCTAATTCTATGCAATCCCTCTATCCATTTCTTAAATTTATTATTACTTTTTTAATTTCTTTCTAAAACTTAAAAATAATTATTCTCAAATAGATCAACCCACACACTACCGTATTTATTCGTGTTTTTTCCCTTATCCGATTAATTTAATTTTATTTTCTATTCAATGTCAGGGTCATAAAAACGATAATCATCACAAGTTGGGGAAGCAGTTTGCCGCCGTTTTCCGTAATAATAAATTGTTAAAAATAAATGAAATAAAAAATGATAATATCTTATATGAGGTGGGTATGAAAAATGCATGTGGCATTATTTGTGTGAAATATTTTAGGTTGTTATTTAATGACTCATGATAAATTTCACCTACAAACTTAAGGGGAATATACATACGGACTATTGACATTCTAGACTTTGTTCGGAAGTCTATGCTAAATTTCTTGTCAATGACTATGCTAAAATTCTTGTTCATGCACCATCATGGAATCAAAATAACATACATGAGAACTATATGTAGGTGAGACTGGGGCACCTTTTGTTTAGAGCTCTATATCTCAGTCCTTATTCAACATATATAAACACTTTATGCCTGATTATTGTCCTCTGACACTTAATTATAAAAACTAGTACCAAAAGGATATACAAAATTACTATTAGTTACAAATTTTTACAGTTTTGTAAAAAAGTGAAATTCGCCGAATGTGCCCCAACCCGGGGTAGCTTCGGTATTTGATGGAGCATATTCGGCATCATAGTCATAGCCTGGTAATTATCATCGCTATCAGTCTGGTTGAAATTCAGATCCTATAAAGGCTCTATTTGCTTTTAAGGGACCCCCCCCCCTTCTCGGGGTCAAGATTTTTGTTGATATAATTCGAATCTACACTGATTAAAGAATGTCTCTACAAAATTTCAAGTGAAAATCTCAAGAACCCTTGAAGATATAGCCGATTTATTGTGTCAGCATCAAGTGACGGCTGAAGGGCTTCTCAAACTTTAAACGCGTTTTTCTCTAAACATTTTTTTGTGAATGGCGGGCACGATAACTCAAAAAGTAATAATCCAATCGGTTCCAAATTTTGCAACGTTTCTCTGGGAGTGTATAGCTCTCGTATGAACTAGGATAAAGCCAATCGGTGAAGATCTTCCTTATTTTTTAACTTGGTTTTTGGTAAAAAATCGGCGATTTTCCAAAAATAATTTTTCAAAAGGTCCGCCATTTCGTTAATTTTAGAGCGAAGTCAATAATCCTAGTTCATACGAGAGCCAGACATGTACTCTTTCTAACACCGTTGGAATTTTCGGATTCCGATGTTCCAGTGAGGAGTTATCATGCCCGCCATAAAAAATAAGGACTTTTCTTTAATTACAAAAAACAACAACAAAACAATAAAAAAAATTTTTTGTAAATTATTTTTCTTGTCTTTTAAATCTTCAATTATATATGTGCAAAGTTACAAACCTTAACAAGCGTTGGTATTGATTTACCAGCCCATTGAAAATCTTGAAAAAATTAAAATCGAGAATTGGGGGGGGGGGGGGGGTTTCCCTTAATACGCGACACAATGTTTGAATTTTAGGTCTACATTTTCTAGCGGCGGACGTTGACATCTCAAGGTCGAACACACCATCAGAAATAGGTTTTTCCTATCGCATTTTCGTCAATACAAGCACGTTTGGTTATATATTTAATTTCGAACCATATTAAAGGATTATTTTTAAAGAAAAACTAAAAAAAATTTTAAATATATAATATTGCACTATCTGCATATGGCCGAATGTGCCGAATCTACCCCAAATGTACTTTTTATAGTTTTTTTTATTTTTTTCTATCAGTGTTGTAAAAACATTCTATTTTAAATTTTTCTATAATAATACACATCGTAATTAACCACTTTTTAATAATATTGCCTTAAAAGTTTTATACACGAAATACGAAATGGAATGGAAATATTACACAAAAAAATCTGTAAAAATACAAAAACCCGTGCATCTAAATAAGTTTATTAGCTAGAAATTTCAAACTTTGTGACAATTATTTATTTCGATATTCGATACCTATGTATCGAAACTAGTGATGTACGGTGAGAGCTTCATATCGAAAACGCGATTGCCGAAGATGCCCCAGTCTCCCCTACATCTGAACCGAGTCTAACAAAATTCAATTTGGTTCGTCCAAACTCTGATTTCTTTCCATTTGGGGTTTCATAATGATGCACATTATATATTGACCGAACTACAAATTACCATACCACCCTCAATTTTCCAACACCGTCTAATAATACGTGAATACATTATTACATTTTGAAATATTCCACCCACATCCCACTAACACCAACATAAATCAATTGCCGCATTTTCATTGTCAGGGTCAAAATATCATTCACAATAACAGCGCAGCAGCTACTACATCTGTTGACTATAGAATTTGGGTGCCTATTGTTAAGCAGTTATACATCTTACATCAATCTAACATTCAGCTCTAAAGAAAGAAAAAAAACGATAAACCACACAAATCAACATTGCAACGTTTTATTTTCAAACAAATTTCTTGTTAATCTTTTGTTGTCGTATTTGTTTTTTTCTTCTTTTCAATTTTATTTTATATGTTACACATGACCTTAAGTGAAAGTCATTTTCCTCTTTTCGCTTGTTCGTTTGCCAGCTACATTTAAATGCATTATCTGAATTGGATGCCTTTTTATAGTATAAACGTGTAGCATCAGCCGTCTATATGGTCCGGGAGAGAACAAAAATCAACGTAAATGACTTTTTGCTTATTTGTTTCACATTAAAAAAATAATTATTTCTAAACCATGGCGACCTTGAAATTGAAAAAAAAACAAATTGTATTTTCTCTTTCATAAAAATATTTTCGCATCGTTCAAAAAAAAATTTTTTTTTTTGCAATACTAGATACAAATTTTGTTTGTATATTTGAAATGTTTTGGGGAAGTCTGTTTATTATATTTTGTTGCATTATCCGTCAATATGCAGTACACAGGATATTAAAAGTTTGTTTTGCAACTTTTAATGATTTTTTTGCATGTTTTATGATTTTTTTTCTATAACGTTGTCTATAGGCGTTGTCTTTGACCATAACTGAAATCTCATGGAAATTTTCAAAGCGATCAGCGATATAATTCCGCCCTGTATTGTGCTTTTGGGTTACTAAGCAATATCTGAATACGTAAGCACCTGTAAATATTTATGTGTAATTTCCACATCTGAGTACATACGACCATATAATTGGTATCAATTTAAAGGTCAAACACTCCTCTTGAACCTTCAGGGGCAAATATATACGCCATAGAATAAAAATTTTGTTATTTTTCACATAAAAGTCAGGGTCCATTTGACCCGCTAAATATTGACCGATCTTTATGAAAACACGCATGCTTACTTATTCTTTGGCCCGATCTCCTTCTCCATGCAAAAATTCCCGATGTTTTGGCCATAATTGCGTCCTCTGGAGCGACTAGAAAATCAGACAAAAATAAAGTTTTTGGTCCATTTCATCCCCTAAATATTAACCGATCTTTTCCAAAAACAATAGGGGTCTTCATTGGGCAGAACCCATTCTACATGCAAAATTTCGTGAAGATTGGTCCATAACTGTGGCCTGTATCGTGTTTACAAATTATAATGGACAGACGGACGGATGGACGGACACACATGTCTAGATCGACTCAGCTAGTCGAGATATGATGATCGGTATACTAAAAGGTGGGTCTAGGACCAATATTTCGCGGCGTTACAAACTTTTGGGGCTACACAAAGCTATAATACCCTGACAACATAGTTATGTAGGGTATAAAAATGGGGTTATATGGGGACTACGCCAAAAAGGGAACGAATATTATTAATTTTGTGTAGAGAGATTTGTTACCATATACGACTACAAAATACCAAATTGCAGCGAATTCAGTTGAAAAACGCGCTCTAGAACCCCAAAATAACGAAAATTGGGGATACCCTCAAAGGGGGCTACTCGAAAAAATGGGCCCATATTCATAATTTTTTGTGGAGAGATTTGGAACCTATTAAGAACTCAAAATACAAAATTACAGCCTATTTGGTGAAAACATACGATCAAATCCCCCAAAATACTGAAAATTAGGAGGTACCGTTATATGGGGGCTACAAGAAAAAGTGGACCCATATTTATGATTTTTTGTGGAGACATTTAGTACCCAATAGGCGTCCAATGTACCAAATTTCAGTGAATTCGGTTGAAAAACGCGCTCAAGAACCCCAAAATACCGAAAATTGGGGGATACCTTTATATGGGAGCTATTCGAACTTGACCTGCCTGCAGACAAGGGACGGAAGGACATGCGCACGGACGGACATGGCTACATCGTCTTAGAATTTTACCCTGATCAAGAATATATATACTTTATAGGGTCGGAAATGAATATTTCGATGAGTTACGGGCAGACTAAATGGCTGAAGCCAGAATCTTTAAATTTTGGATGTGAATCTTGAACTTTTTGGAAATTCGTACTGTAACGGTACGAAAAGTACTAAATTTGGCATCATTTGTATTTGTAGAACCGGAGAACTCTTAAATTTGAAATGAGATTTACTGATGGAGTGTAGAAATACTATAGCAAAGGATTTTTTTGGACATTCGAACCATAAGTATCCGATAAGTTCTAATATGTACTAAATTTTGTACAATTTCGTAGGAATGCGAATTAAGGTTGAGAAGTAGGGTCGATATGAAAGGTGGTTTTGAAAGCGTATACTCAAGAATACGAAAAGTACTACGGTACTATATTTGGTACCATTTTGGATCATTCAATCGAATCGGACAGAACATATATACATATGTGAGCTATATCGTTGTATATTGAATAAGATGGAATTTGGCACTGATCAATTAACATGATATCAATTAATGAATTAAATTTCGAATTTCTCCCGCAACAATGAATTTCCGCTGGAAAGATATTTTCCTTGAATGAAAAAGATATCATAATTATCCTGACTCTTAAATTCTATTTGGACAGTTTTTAAAATGTCTGTGAGGTGAGGTCTGCGAGTCGAGCATCTATGCAATTTATTTCAATTTGATAACATTAAAAAATTAAAAATACAAAATTAATAGAAAATGTTTTTACCTATAAGCGGAGAGATATGAACCGTCATTGGGTGGTTCATACGAGGTACGATGTACATGTTTGAATTCATATGAAATTTAAAATTTTTCAAAATATTGATCCTTTGAGGAGTGTGCCGATAGGTAGAGATTATGACCATTTATAAAGGGTAGTACAAGAAGGAATCCTCATTGAACGGCTCAACGTTAGACTTAAGCGATGTTTGTTAGATATATATCTATGTGTGAACTTTGGATCAAATCGGACACCGTCCGTCTGTTGTAATCACGCTATCTTCTGATTTTTTAACCGAATTGGCTGTAATTTAGTATTTTGAGTCCTTAATAGGTACCAAATCTCCCCACAGAAAATTATGAATATAGGTCCATTTTTTCGGATAGCCCCCATATAAGGGTACCCCCAATTTTCGGTATTTTGGGGTTCTTGAGCGCGATTTTTAACCGAATTTGCTGCAATTTGGTATTTTGTTGTTGTTTATAGTAACAAATCTCCCTACCAAAAATTATTAATATAACCATATAACCCCCTTTTTATACCCTTCACCACACTGTGGTACAGGGTATTATGTCTTTGTGCATATGTTTGTTACAGGCAAAAATAATCGAGATAGACCCATGGTTCCTTTTGAGAATATATATAGAATCACTTTCTAAGTCGATTTATGCATGTCCGTCCGTCCGTCCGTCTGTCTGTCTGTCCATGTTAAACAAAGTACAGGTCGCATTTATGATCCGAATTGGATGAAATTTGGCATAGGTCATTTATTCGGCCCAAGGACGAACCCTATTGAAATTGGGAAAAATCGGTTCAGATTTAGATATAGCTCCCATATATATATTTAACCGATTTAATGAAAACGGTCCCTATATATCTCTCGATTTGCACGAAATATGTTGCAGCCTAATCATTTAGGTCTAGAATGATGTCTGCCAAGTTTCGTAAAAATCGGTTCAGATTTAGACATAGCTCCCATATATAGTTTCGTCCGATTTCATGTAAATGGTGCCCCAAAGTCCCTATATATCTTTCGATTTGCACGAAATTTGGCATAACGTACTGAATTGAGCCTAGAATGATGTCTGCCAACTTTCGAGAAAATCGGTCCAGATTTAGATATAGCTCCCATATATAGTTTCGTCCGATTTCATGTAAATGGTACCCCAAAGTCCCTATATATCTTTCGATTTTCACGAAATTTGGCATAACGTACTGAATTGAGCCTAGAATGATGTCTGCCAACTTTCGAGAAAATCGGTCCAGATTTAGATATAGCTCCCATATATAGTTTCGTCCGATTTCATATAAATGGTGCACCAAAGTCCCTATATATCCTTCGATCTGCACGAAATTTGGCACAACGTACAGAATTGAGCCTACAATGATGTCTGCCAACTTTCGAGAAAATCGGTCCAGATTTAGATATAGCTCCCATATATAGTTTCGTCCGATTTCATATAAATGGTGCACCAAAGTCCCTATATATCCTTCGATTTGCACGAAATTTGGCATAACGTACTTAATTGAGCCTAGAATGATGCCTGCCAAGTTTTATGAAAATCGGTCCTGATTTAGATATATCTCCCATATATAGTTTCATCCGATTTCATGTAAATGGTGGCCCAAAGTCCCTAAATATCATTCGATTTGCACGAAATTTGGTACAGCCTAATCATTTAGGTCTAGAATGATGTCTGCCAAGTTTCGTGAAAATCGGTCCAAATTTAGATAGATATAGCCCCTTTTATTATAGATTGATTTTAAGTAATTGACGCACCATATATATTTTCGCCCGATTTCAAGTAAATTGGGCATCAAACTCCTCATGTTAGTCAGATTGACATCAAAGTTTGCACATCATACAAAATTGAGCATAAAATTATATAGTTGCGTTTTCTAGAAGTACAGACATAGCCCAACGGATGACCTATTTATATTTGTTTGAGGTCGATTTACATACTTTATGGATAGATCTAGGTAGATTCACATTTAGATAAATATCAAATATTTTATTTCATCCAATTTCATGCTAATAGTCCTGTTTAATATACCCATAGTGGTGAAGTGTATCATATAGTCGGTCCCGTCCGACTTTACTACTTTCCTTACTGGTTTATATTAAAATAGTTATCTGATTTGTTCCGTGTGTTGCGGTCAGGTAGTCGTTACGGGGAATAGTCAATTTTTACCCTACAAACCTATTTAAGCATTCCCCCTTCTAAAGATATTATGATAAAAAAACTCAAACATGACGATAATGAAATATATCGGCAGGCATTTAGGCATCTCCTCAATATAGTGATACCTCCTGAAGAAAAGAATTGAGATAAACGATTAAAATATTGGGTTCAAAATTGGCATGTACCGGTCATTGGTCAATATTGGTCCCCCTTTAGGCATACCCTCATATAACTTTATAATCTAAATTACAGTAGTTTGAGGATTTTATACTCTACCATGCGTTATCATTATCAGTCCACTTTTTGGATCTTACAGATTTTAGGAAAAATCCCCATTAAAAATTGCTGATGTTTGTATTTGGTGTAGAATTATCGGTATATCGGTATATCCCCACTCTTTGGTATGTTCCCTATATATTCATTGCATGTATCTGTTAGTATAACTATGGTGGAGGGTATCCAAAGTTCGGCCCGGCCGAACTTAACGCTTTTTCACTTGTTTATATTTAAATAGTTATCTGATTTGTTCCGCGTTTTGAGTTTGGTTCTAAGACTCTGTTGTAGTCATTTCTCCTGCGGAAGATAGCGAGATACGAAATTATGAACTATAGCCACATTTAGACCTAGCCCCTGTGTGGAGGTTCCACAAGGAGTGGACCGATATTCCCCATCTTTGAATTTGAACTAAGTTTGGAAGAAATAATAAGATGGGAAAAGTTTGGATGAAATCTTAATTTTCTGAAACAGATTTGGTCCAAAGAAACTTGGGGTCTGGAACCAATATTTCGATGAGGCACATTTTCACCGTGTTAAATTGTATACACCCTTATTAGCCATAAGGCAGAGGGTATATTTATCCATTAAAAATTTCTGAAATTTGTATTATGGTTTACATAATCCCTTTTTAGAAATGTCGGTATAGGTGCACTTTTTGGTATGTTCCCTATATTTTCATTTCTAGTACATGTTAGTATATCTATGGTGGAGGGTATCCAAAGTTCGGCCCGGCCGAACTTAACGCTTTTTCACTTGTTTCTTACTTAAATATCCCAAACGTTGTACTGATTTCAGCAAACCGTACTAGTATTCCATTGTGCAAATTTGGATGTAGACAATTTCCTTTTGCTAAAAAAATACTATGAATATGACAAATTATATCGATATTTTAAAATTAATTAATTAATTTTTCGCCACTGTGCATCCATTATGGAGCTTTAGGTTATCACTTATAACTTAGTTCAACCTCACTTACAGGTTGAAAGTAGTATAACAAAAACTGCAATGTCAATAAACACAAAACACGGTTCGTTGCACAAATTTACAACAACAACGATAATACGTTTTTAACTGTTGTATTAATAATAATCAAGAACATACCTGTACTGTATTATGAAAACCTTGTCTTTGTTTTATTTCCAAGTTTACAACACACATACAAACAAAATTCACTTCCGTTTTGAAAAGGGAAAACTTAAATGTTTCAATAGGTATTTTATTATCTTCCAAATATAAGAATATATATTTGTTTATATATTGTTTACGGTAAATTCGTTTATTTTTGTGTATATTATTATATTACATATAATTCTAAAATATTTTTTGCTAATATTATATTTGCTCAACTAAGAGAAATAAAAGACGAGTTTGGCTTTTAATAAATATTTAAAAACTATTTTTAAGATAAAATTGTTGTATCTGTTGGTAACGTATTGACGTCTAAAAACAGAATGTTTCCAACTTGTCTGCATCGTCGAAGTTCTACCACCTGATTTGTGTTGAGGAGTTCTTTTGTTGCATTTTACTGCTGGTAAGAGAAGAGAATTTGGAGCCATGAATGTAACAGAGAGAGATATAAACTCCAAACATCCATTGGGGATTAAAACTCTCTGTATGTATTTAGTTACACTCTTTTCACCAGTTTTACCATCATTCTCCATTCAGTGTTGCTAACTGTTAACTATTAAAAATGTATTTAAGGGATCGAACGAAACATAAGGTTGACATTGACTGCGATAGCTACTTAGTAGACCTTATCCATTTTACAGCTATAGACCATGAGGCAGAGCTGTATACCGGTAACCTGAAATTAGTGCGATGTGTGTCGTTCTAAACAATAATTTACCTTCGGTTGGAAAATGCGAATAGAACCTTCAAAACACTAAACTCGGCACGGAACCTTAATCTAGGGAGTATTTAAAAACATGAAGCTACATTGAATATTTGTGTTTACTCCACAGAAACCTTGAATGCCGTATCGCAGCCACTTCGGTTGGAAAATGCGGCTGCGACCATGAAAATATTGGTTATATTGGCTCAATATCACAACATGGGCCTATACAGACGATATTCATAAAAAAGGATTTAAAACCCCAATATCCTGTCACTTAATTTTTACAGTTAGCCTAGAACCATAGTAATACCTAAAATGGGACAGGGGATTTGTATAGGAGCTATGCCAACACATTTACAGCTGTGGTCAAAATAATAGTGAGGTATTGAAATATTCTTACTGAAGAAATCCATCTTCCTTTTTTGAAATCGCGTAATGTTTTCTGGCCAAATTATAGAGCAAAAATATATATTTTGAAAATATTGTGTTAAAAGGGGGTTTATTCTTGAAATGAGGTAGGTCAAAAAAAAAAAAAAAAAAAAAAATAGCAGCTGCAATGAAAACATAACATAAAATCATTTTAGGTCCTTATATGAAACATAAGCATTTGTAACGAGATTAAATACATTATTTCGTAGATTAATACGTTGTTTTATAACTTTTGGCTCGTAACACTGCTTCACATCGATGTTGCATTAAATCGAGTCAAGCTTCTTAAATTAACCTCCATTATTCTTATTCATGGGTCAATTGGATTTAGATCCGGTGATTTCACAGGCCCTTCCTTAATATCAATATTATTGTCCTGGACAAATGTTTTGCTAATCGGATGATTTGTTTTGGATCATTATCCTGTTGAAATTTCCATTTTATATATATTTCATATTCTGCATATAGAACCATAATATTTTCCAGCATTGAGCGGCATAAATGGAATTTTGAATCCAATATATTGGTCCAATAGTACTCCACCATCTTTGACAGTTTTACATATCGTAAATTTTGTTCTGTGGACGTCCCACATACTGTCAGGATCCAGTATCACCATATAAAACTATTTTGGATTCGTCACCATATAAAACTATTTTGGAATCGTCCGATCACAGCATGTTTATTTTCTTTTTTCAACTATTGATTATAGGCTGATGTGCGATTTAGTATTTTGACCGCAACTGTACCTATTTTCTGTGTTATTAGTTTTATCGCTCCAAGGATCTGGAATGCCAAGTTTCGGGACCCTCAAATTAAGCTAGGACAAAATACGGTCCTTAAGAAAGATTTAAGTTACTTCTGTGTTGGACCTTCAAAAGGTGTTTCTATCTTTATTTGTCGACTATTTTGTTTCACATCCTAAGTGTATTAGCAACGAATATCCTTAACTTCAAAGGTCTGACTTAAGGGGACCCCCCCCCCCCATTCACGGTATCGAAAAATTTAATTTTGTATTTTGATATAATTCGAACCTCACTAATTCAAGAATGTCCCTATAAAATGTCAAGTGAAAATCTCAACAATTTTTGAAGATATAGCCGATTTATTGTGTTAGCATCAAGTGACGACAAGAGGTCTTCTCAAACTTAAAATGCGTTTTTCTCCAAACAGCGTTTTTGCGAATGGCGGGCATGATAACTCAATAACTAGTAGTAACTAGTTTGTGTTCCCTTAAATATTGGGAGCTATATTCGAAATTCAACATACAACAAATTAACAAGGCAAAAATCGCTAAATTAGCATCAATGAGATTACACACAACAGCAGTTTTTCTCCTTTATGTTTCAATTTTGTTTCGAAACCACTCAGCTGACTTTTCTTTGTATACAAACCCATGTTTGTTGAAGTTATGGTATTCATTTCGCTTCCACCTGTGTTCATTACTTCCAAATCTCCCTACTAAACAGATGGTTGGTGGCATCGTTTCATTTTAAGTTTGTATATCTAGATATTCTTCTATTTTTTTATTTTGCTGGTGGTAGATGACTCGATTGAAACATTTCCATTCTGCCAAATATGTTTTGGAAACCATTTTCATTCCCAATAATCTTAAAGACATTCCGTATACGAGTATAACTCAAAGTTCAAGTGTATGTCAGTATATTGATCTCTGCCAACATACAAGTTTACGATTAATTACACAACTACCCACACTTCAGCTAAAATAATGACCCATCAGTCAAAAAATTTCCAATGGTCATTTCTTTACATTTTATATCTGCCCCTTTTCCTTCGTCCGTCAGTGGGTCAACTGTTCTGTCTCTTCTGCATCATTTCACCAAAAAAATAATTAACGTTTGTCAGGATGCCAAAAATAAATGCAGCACAGTAACCACACTAGGAAGGTATATACATAAAGAGTATTAATGTCTGTGAGAATTTGGTGGTACATAATTTTCAGTGATTTTAGGGGTGGATATCAAAAAGGATACCAATTATTTAAAATTATGTATTGGTGTTTGCTTTTGCATCGGTCGAAGCGGTCGGTCGTTGTTCTCTGCACGTATAAGGATATGCACTTTGTTATTCATTGATTGTCTCGCCTGGTCAGGGGTGGATGTTCGTTCAAATAAATTACTTCAATGATTTATCAAGTGTGTATTATCGTGAATTGAAGGCCACTAAGTAGTGAACATTTTAAAATGGTAAAATGAAATATCATTGAATATCTTATATTCAGAAACATGCTTTAGATAAAACCACTAAAAAAGGACGAAAGTCGGACTGGCCGAATTGTGCTTAAAAATATTATAAAGCCTATCCGATTTTTTTTTTTAATATTTTTTGGTAGATTTTTAAAAAAAGTTTTTTGACTATAGGCGTAGCTTAACAAAAATTGGACTGTAGGCGTAGATTATTTTTGGACTATAGGCGTATGTTTTTAATTTATTTTTTGACTATAGGTTTATTACAAATATTTTTGGACTATAGGTATAGCGTGGTTTTACACTATTGGTGATTGGGTTTGGTGTTGAGAATTTTTCACTCTCTCATTGGTAAATTGAGAGTAATTAGAGTTGCGCTATTTTTAATTTTGTAACTAGCGTACTTTTTGTTCACAAAAGGTACGAATTGACATAAACGTACTAAAATAAAAAGTAGATTTTTTTATTATTCGTGAATACATTTACGAATAAATTATAACATATATTATTTTTGCAAATAACTGGTATAAATATTGGCCAATATTTCTCGATAATTATGATTTATTATCATTTGAAGTAAAATTTTAGGTACCTTTTCGTACATTTTTGTTCCTACCTGTGACAATGTTTTCCAACTCTACCAATGAGAGAGAGAAAAAACTCTCAACACCAATCCCAATCACCAACAGTGTAAAACCACGCATAGAGAACTGCATATGTCAGAAGAGCTAATCAGCATACACACCAATATTGACCATAATTAAACTTTTAGTACCATTTAGTTCCCATTTTATAGTTCCATTTTATAGCACGTATTTCCACTACCTCAATAACTCAACACTACACATCAATTCTCATCGCAACAGAAATCTAGCTCTTTTCGCACTCTTGTAGTACTTATTTCCAAAACATATTCCAAATTTCAGGATTCCAGCCCGATCGCTTCACTCAAATATAATTATTCCGAATTTAGAATACATTAATATGAATTTGCAAAACATCTTACATATCCCAATCCTACACCCCAACAGTGGTCCTTACTCCAAATTTCAGGATTCCAGCTCTATCAGTTCACCCAAAATTCAAATTGTACCAAATGTAGTACGAATTTACAAAACTAACTACAGAGTTCAATTCTACACTCCAACAGTAATTTTATTATCAAATTTCTACATGTCTAGCTCTAAATCCAAATTGTATAAAATTTAGTACCAGTTAGTACCCACAAGTACAAATTACCAAATTTCAGTGTTCCTGTTCTATCGTTTCACCTAAATGCAAATTGTACTAAATTTAGTACAATTTAGTACACATTAGTTCAAATTTCCAAAACTTCCTACGTACCTCAATCACACACCCCAAAAGTGATCCTAATTCTAAATTTCAGGCACTATTGGTTAACCCAAAATTCAAATTGTACTAAATTTAGTACACATAAGTACAAATTTCCCAAAATATCAACATACCTTAATTCTACAATGAATTAGTAATATATTTCCAAATTTCAGTTTTATCGGTTCAGCCAAATCCAAATTGTACCTAATAGAGTACAATTTAGTACACATAGCTATGAATTTCCCAAACAACATATAACATATCGCTATCCTACACTTCAACGGTAATGTTAATTTCAAATTTCAGGATTCCAGTTTTATCCATTTCTCCAAATTCAAATTGTACCAAATTTAGTACATTTCGTATAGATGAGTGCAAGCTTTAAAACCACCTCCTTATACTACTCCCTACCTTTCAACCTTAATTTTCATTCCAAATTTCAAGCTTTTAAGGGCCCCATACACTATACATCATGCCGTCATGCCGATGAACCCCTTTTTGTATATGTGAGATTGGCTAGTGTATAGCAAACTCTTCAATCACTATTCCAAAAAATCGATTATTGTCCCAAAAAATGAATTTTAAGTCTTAAATTAAGTTGTTTTTTTATTCCGTCACAATTTTATTATTTTTGTACACAAAATTATTTACTGACAACTTTCTGGCAACTTTCACCAGATTGATAGGGTTTCATTTTTAAAATCAAAACTATTTAGATTTTCTTCATGCATTGTGTGTGTCACACATACATGAATAAACTTTCAAAAAATAACACATACTATGATAAATGCTGTACGGCATGATGTATAGTGTATGGGGCCCTTTAGCTCTATCCATTCACATGCTACGGAATTCTGCCAACTTTGGTATATTTTACTACTTTTCGGATACTTATAGTTCGAACGTCCAAAAAATCCTTTGCTACATCTATTCTACACTCCATCAGTGACTCTCATTTCAAATTCAAGAGTTCTAGCTCTACCGGTTCGCCAAATACAAATGGTATCACATTTAGTACTTTTCGTGCCATTCTAAAACGAATTTCGGAAATTTAACCTTATCTGACACCTCTGGACCAAGAGTTACCCTCATCCCAAATTTCAAGATTCTAGCTTCAGTCGTTTTCAGTTTATCATTCAAGTACTTTATTCTTCTTTTGGGATCTCTCGGGAATATTTTGAGGTTTTGAAAGCGGAAAGTATTAAAATTGACATTATTGGCAACCATTTGTATTCGATGATTTTTCCTAGTTGAAAATTGGAGAAATTAAAGCCATTTTTGTTTTGCTTTTCCTAAATTTAGTTAAAATTGTTTCCAAATCTTTACTTTGTTCTCACCTTGAGGAAACATTTTTTAAATTTGTAAATGTATTTTTTTCCAGTGTATTTCGAATTGTATGGCAATGCTGTTTAACACACACATTCAAAGTTTTCTGGCAACTCTAAACAAATATGACAACAACTGTCAAATGACATCTGTTGTTTTTATTCGAACGGCAAGGCAAACAACTCTACACGTGTTTATTGGAAAACGTTGAAAATTCGTGTTAAAAATTGAGAATAATTCGGTAAAATAGTGAATAATTAACAAATAATTCATCATGGGTCGTACAAATAGATCACGTAAACGCCGCGAAGAAATGAGCAAGGCCAAAAAGGCACGATATGATGTCAAGGAATTGGCACGGTTAAAGAAAACTCTTGGTATAATGGACACAGATGAAGATATGAAGGAGCTCTCAGAGGTGGCCACCGTAAAAACTGCCAAAGAATTGAAAATTGTAAGTTCTACACAAAAAACTTAACATTGAATAATGTTAAAATAATGTTCTACGTAATTTGTTTCTTGTAGGAAAAGAAATCCAAAGAAGAAGCCGAATTGGAACATGAACTCCAAGAACAACGTGAAAAAGGTGAAAACATTACCGTTGTCAATGAGAAAACCGGCAAAGTCCATATCTACAATAGCAAAACACTTAAAGATCAACATGGCTCGTATCCACCATGGTATAAGCCCAAGAAAACAGCTAAACGTATTCGCAAGAGGGATCATGCCCGTACCAAGAGATTTAAGCAAACATGGACTGTAACAAATGTTCCACTCTGAAATGTTTGGTGGGCTGGCATTTCATGCGTCATTCATCGTTTTACAATTAAGCTGTGAATACTATATTTAGATTGTAAGTCTTTATTTCAATTCAACATCCTCCAACTATATTCATATGGAATATTATTTATCATATAACTTCCATAGGGATTTTGATGTGATTTCGAAAATGGGAAATCATCGTATTAGGCTAAGTTAATTTAGTTATGCCGATAATACAAAAGAAATATTTGTATTTGAAATTTTTATATAACTTAAGAACTTCTATAATTTGAGTAAATAAATATTGAGAATGTAAAATGTTAGTGTATTTCAACCAATGGAAGAGATGAGATATTTTAAGAATTCATAAATAATTATTAATTATGAATACTTGAAATATTTGTTTACGTCGTTAACTATTCCCAAAATTACAATCAGGTTTAGTTTAGGGTCCTTACATTGATGACTTTGAAATTGTATTGAAGGTAATATGTATGAGATTTCTACATTTAAAAGAGTGATACTTTTGTTGGCTTTTAATATTCATAAAGGAGAATTTTGAAACTATTCGTAAAGAATAGTGACCGATCGAGTGACGTCTTCTAATGCATATGAAAAGTGTGAAATTCTAGAATATCGTCTCAATATACAACTTGTATAAGCTGAAATATTAGGCGTTGTAAAAGCATGACAAATCTTTCAGCTCGATTTAAAGGGACGCTCCAATTCTCGGTTTCAAAAAATCGATTTTTTATTTTTATTTATTTTGAACCTATCTAGAAATTCTCTAGAGCTCTAGAATATTTCAAGCGAAAATCTCAATGGAGAGCACGATAACTCAAAAATTATTAACCCAATTCCTTTCAAATGTTACTTGTTATTCTAGACCTACATAGCTTTCGTATAAACTAAGATAAATGTCATCGCTCAAGATATTCCGTATTTATATCCTTCACCACACTGTGGTACAGGGTATTATTATGTATTTTTGCATATGTCTGTAACAGACAAAAGGAAACGTGATAGACACATGGTTCCTTTTGAGTGAGCCAAGTACTGGTCGCATTTATGATCCGATTGGGTTGAAATTTGGCACAGCCCACTTATTTGGCCGAAGCACGAACCCTATTGAAATTGGAAAAAATCGGTTCAGATTTAGATAAAGATCCCATATGTAGTTTCGTCAGATTTTATGTAAATGTTGCAACATTTTTCCAATATTGGTCCGATTGAGACAAAATTTTGTACAGAGTACTGAATGAGGTCTAGATTAATATATACTAAGTTTTTTTGAAATCGGATCAGATTTAGATATAGCTCCCATATATAGTTTCGTCCGATTTTATGTAAATGGAGCACCATACTGCCAATATTTGTTCTATTGAGACAAAATTTTACACAGAGAATGGAATTAGGCCCATATTGATGTATGCGAAGTTTTGTTGGAATCGGTTCAGATTTAGATATACCTCTCATATATAGTTTCGTCCGATTTTATGTAAATGGAGCACCATATTAGTCAGATTGAGACAACATTTGCACAGAGTATTGAATTAGGCACTGATTGATGTATACGAAGTTTTGTTGAAATCTTTGAAGATTAAGATATATATATATAGTTTCCTCCTATTTATGTAAATGGTTCAACATACTATAAAAGTTTGTCCGATTGAAACAAACGTCAAGTTTTGTATTGAATTTTGTGTCGAGGTTAATTTTGGATACAGATCTTTTACATATCTTGCTCGATGATTGACATTCATTTTTTCACAAATTTCAGATTGGTATGTGTATGGGTTGTTTTATTTAGTTTCGTCCGATTCCATTTCTATCCTATGGCCATTCTTGTATGTACCCAAAGTGGTGAATGGTATAATATAGTCGGCCCCGTTCAACTTCTGAACTTTTCTTACTGGTTTTCTTGGTTTTTGGACGAGATATGCGATTTTCCAAAAATCGTCGACTAGGTAAGTCGTTGTGTACATGGACAAATCGTCACTAAATTCGGTTCTGGCAAAAGACAACACCTATAGTTATTGGTAATGATCGGTTAATATTTAGGGGAAAAATTAACTAAAAACTTTATTTATAAAAAAATATTTAAGTAGTCAGCCATTTTCAATGCACTGATGTTTAAAAAAAAACTTAAAACAAAATAATAGTAAATGTTCTAATTATTGTTTTCCTTCTTTTTTAATTTGCTAGAATTCAATGCAAATATCAAAAACTCATCATCACCCTCATCATTCATAAGCAATATACCATAATCATGTGTCATATTTAAAATAAGCAAAAGAAAATGCAAGAATAATAATGAGGGTAAGTACATATTTATATTCCCATATAATTTAACTATGTATGTACAAACAACATTCCATTCATCGATAAGTCGGCCCAGAATACTACTGACTTATTGTTCTCTTTTTCAAACACAAGAAGACAAACATCAAACAAAGAAAAATAACTATTTTTTCATTAAAAGGGAACAACAAAAGGCATTTATTGTTGAATGCTAATAAAATGGACACAAACACTCTCACATTTATTTATTAATAATTTACAACGTGGTATTGATTGATCATATTACATATGGATAAAAAAAGAAAAACTAAAACAAATTCTTATAAACATTTAAGCTAAATTTGCAAGCTACATTCTTACAAAATACAATAAATTAAATATGAACAACATCACGAGCTAACGTGTTAAAAAAACAAAGGTGTCTTTATCAACTTTAAATATTTATATGTACGTTTACGTTTATGTATGATTAATCTATTTATTTAATTGTAATTCAATAACAACAAATGTCTACATGGTTGGAATTAGATCTACTTTTCTACAAACGACATTTCAATTCAGTTCCTACCTTTGTAGACTTAAAATAAGCAAACTTTGGAATTCGTTCGTTTGTTGTATAACTTTAATTGGTTTTTTGTTTTAATAATATAAATATGACTTAGTCTAATATTATAATAACTTATAAAAATAAACAAAACAATAATAATATCCAGTAGAAATTACACACCCATCTTATTTAGAGACTTTGTACAATCTACTGTATGGTACAATAAGATTTAACACTGCACAATACACCGGTAGTGGCCTGGGCCACTGGATCCAAACGATTTGCAGTTGTACCCTGGAAATTCATTAGTTGACGCGTTGCCGCCGACCACACTGTCATCGGTTGATTATAATTCTCCATTTGTCAGTCTTCCTTTTTTGTCATTTCGATTTCCTCCTGTGTTTGTTCGGAATTTTCAATAGCTTGTTGTTGTTGTTCCTCTTCAATGTTACCCTGTAATATGGCGGGGTTACTTTTTAGAACACTACCGCCGGTAAAGCCTAATATGCCACAGCCGACAGCTGCTAAACCGCCAGCCTTTAGACCAGCTACCAAACCAATTGGTCCACCGACACAAGTACCCAATAGAGCACCCATAACAGGATACATTGCCTTCTTGTAGGATAATGCTTTGCGTAAAGCACTTTCACCTGCCTGGACATTTTCTAAAGCTTCTTCGGCATTATCAGCAAT